>NC_034609.1:18214640-18234214 GCF_900095145.1 Mus pahari | reverse complement strand
GGAGGGGAGAGGAGAGGAGAGGAGAGGAGGGGAGAGGAGAGGAGAGGAGAGGAAAGGACTGAGGAGTAGCATCTGCCTAGCAAGTTGAGACCCTTGGTTCAATCCTAACAACAAAACAAACAGCAACATCACCCGGCACAAAGTATGTGCGGATAGGAAGAAAGCATGGCAATCTGAGACTGGCCTCCCTGTAAGTCCTCCAAGGTCACAAGGTCCCATCACTAAGGATATGATACAGAGTCACTTTGAACCATCCAGCAGGATTCAGAAAAGCTCAGCATTAGCTATGACACTCCTTCCAAATGCATGTCTCAAGGAGAATCACTCAGTCATAAGGAAACACCAGGTAAATCTAGACTGAAGGAGTTGTTAAAAGATAACTGTCTCTAAGTCTTTAGAAGCATCAAGGTCCAGAAAGGCTAGGAGAGCCCAGGAGGTTATTCTAGAGTGCAGGAGGCCCAGCAGACAGGATGAGTGGATACAGTCCTTTTGCCTCAAAGACCAAATAGTAACAAGTAAATGAGGCCTATGAATTCGATGGGGACAACATGGGCCTGTCGAGCTTCCGACTCTGAAGTTCATTACTCTCATGGAGGAAGACTGACTGCAGTGTTCAGGCCTATGGAATCTCAGGACTGCAACTGTCTTTCATGTAAAATAGGGAAAACAATTATTTGTGCTATGCTTGACTCTTCTATTTCAGTTTGAAATTATTTCAAATTAAAAAAAAAAAAAGCTGGATGTGAAGTCACTCAAGAGGCAGATGGTCTCTGTTAGACTGAGGCCAGCCTTAATTACCAAAGTCAGTCCCTGTCTCAAAGAAAACAAAACAATAAAGAAGAACAAGTACTGAAGATACCTAATGGCTTTTCTCATGCATTACTAAATTTATCTCCAAAAGGCTTTACCAACTTAGACTTCCCCAAGACCATACATGATAGCAAACCTGAGTCAGAATTTAGTAAGACAAAGCTAAGTGACCTTCCCTTCTCTATAAAAAGGCACACACATTCCAGGGCACATTTCTGAGCTCTGAAGGGGAACTGGAAGGCGAAAGAAAGAAAGCCCTGAGGAGGGAAGGCAGGTGACAGGACTATTACTATTTATGTGTTCATGTCTTATATCCACTTGCTAAATTCAAAATAAGAGATGGAAAGCCAGTATTAAAGGAGATGGGAACTTTTAGAAGCCTTAGAACACAATTTATAGCATCAACTTCTGAGTTTTACAATACTGTGTGCAGGTTGGTATGAGAACTTTTCTGCAAATATGTTCAATAGCTCCCACACACCCACAGAGAACCATTACCTTACCCTTTGTGGTGTGATGGTTATTTCTGTGTATGAGCTGAGTCCTTACAAGGAAGACCCTGAAGCTACCTGGTACCCCGATGCTACCTCCCCGTCATGGTGAAGTTAAAGCCTCAAAATCTTTAGAGATAGCTGGGCTTCAGCCTCCTTACCAGTGAACTCATATTTAGCACAGGACATGTCAATGGTTGGTTCTAGGTCAATGCCAGAGACCTTAGAAAGCCAGGCCCGAAAATCTTCAAACATAAGTTTCCTAGAAGTGTGAACAAAAGACAGCGTGTGAGGCCACAGCTCTGCAGCAGTGTTATTCCTGTATATATTCTCTTAAGGTCACATTTAATTCAAGAGCCCAGTTCTCAGGTTTCACTCGAGAGACCCTGAGAGATGCTCTATCTCTCTTTAAACTTGTGGAGTGTCAAGTTCCCAGAGAAACAGTGGAACTCTCCAGCTACCTTAGTGCGCCAGTTTCAGGGGTTCCTATATCATCTTCTGATGTCCATGGGCACTGCACACACATGGTGCATATGCACACACAGGCAAAACACTCATGAGCATAATAATTTTTTAAATACCTACTTTTAAGGGTTTCGATACACTATCTTGTAAAGTACTGTGGCAGTCTGAAAATGGATCTACCTGTCAACACTGGAATGTGACTTAGTTCTTCCTAGCTTCATGAGCAGAAACTGCTATCTCCACTGTTACTTTGCTTCATCCATAACTAAGAAAGCCAAACATTTTATTATATGTAAATACACTGTAGCTGTCTTCAGACACTCCAGAAGAGGGCATCAGATCTTGTTATGGATGGTTATGAGCCACCATGTGGTTGCTGGGATTTGAACTCCGAACCTTCGCAAGAGCAATCGGGTACTCTTACCCACTGAGCCATCTCACCAGCCCCAAACATTTTATTATTAAGAATTTGGAGTCAGGCCTGGTGACTCATGTTTGTAATCAGCACTTGGTAATCTGAGGTAGGAGGACTTCTGTGACTTTCAGGCCAGCTTCAGCTACATGCATAGACAGTGCTAGACCAGCCTGAGACCCTGTCTGGAATGAAGGGAATAAGAAAGGAAAGGAGGTTGTGAGGATGGGAGGGAGGGAGGGAGAGAGAGAGGGCGATCAAGCCATCCAAGGCTTAAACTTGTATCTTAGCTCTCTCAATTTCTGTTGGGTTGTCTTAAAGAAGTTATCTAGTTTCTTAGGGTTTGTTACCTCCTTTACCAAACACAAAAATGTCAAAATAGACTTTATGACCTAATATTTAAAACTCAGTGCTGTGCCTAACACATATTTGGCACCTAACAAGTGTAATTATTTGCTTACCTTAAAGCTGAGATATGAGGCTCTTTTCTGTTCTTCAAATCATCAGACTTGATCATACAGGAGGGGAAAAAAAAAGATTTCCTTGTTAAATATGCAAAGAGGACTGATAGTAGAACTCTGTGGCTAGGAGCCTAGGCTCTGGAGAGAACTACCTGGTCTGATGTGTGACTTTTTTTCCATTTTGCAGCTCTGACATGGGCACGTGACTGTACATTGCTCAATCAACAAATAGCTAAGTGGTTATTACAGAATAATTTAGGTTTGTTGAAGGAGACATAGAGTAGACATAAAATGTGATTTATTAGCATGAAGGTGACATATGTACAGGACAACTGCAGACAGAGAGGAATGGGCTGTGCTGACAGTAGGAAGGGTCTGCAATGATAAGCAGAGTACCCAGGCTAGACCTCAATGAGGAAGAGGCAAATTGCTGCAAAACAACAACAACAACAACAACAACAACAACAACAACAACAACAACGAGTGGCTGGGGAAATCAAATGGGAAGCAAAGGGAGATGAGGCTTAAAGGCCTAACGCAAAGCACTGTGCTGGCCTGGAGCCATGCTGTGTACTTTGGCTGTCACCCGTGTCACTAGTTTTCAGGCAAAGAAGGAACATGAGGTAAAAAATCTTTTTTTTTTTTTAAAAAAGATTTCTTTACTATGTATACAGTGTTCTGCCTACACACCAGATCTCATTATAGATGGCTATGAGTCATCATATGGTTGCTAGTTCTCGAACTCAAGACCTCTGGAAGAGCAGCCAGTGTTAACTCTGAGCCATCTCTCCAGCCCCCATGAGATAAAATCTTGAAAGGAAATCCTCATTGTGTAGAATCTAATATTTTAACCACTTGAAAGCAAATAATTTCATGGGTTTCACTCATTCATGATGCGGATAACCATGTTGCATAAGCCTAGAATTTAACACTAGAAAATGAAATCCTGTCTCTATTAGGCAGTCAGCCTCCATTCTTTTCTACTACTAGCTTTTAAGAAGCATCACCCTAGTTTTTGTTTCTATGGCCGATCTGCCTATTGTGGACATTTAAAAGAAATTATGTAACAATTAACATTTTGAGTCTGGCTTATTTTAACTTGTTTATATCCATTATTACTAGTATGTGTATATGTGATTAGTATGTGTAATACTAATGTGCCATGGCTATGTCACTGTCACAGGATATCAGGGTTCAGCACCTTGTTGAGGGAAGGTCTCTCTTATTTCTACTGTACTGCAGACTCCAGGCTTGCTGGCCCACAGGCTTCATGCCTCCACCTCCCATCTCACCAGAGGAGGCTGAGATTACAGATGCTTGACACCACATCAAGCCTTTTTCTGTGGGCTCTGAACTCAGTGGCAAGTGCTCCTATCTGCTGAACTATCTCACCAGTCCCAGAGTCTGGCTACTGTCATTTACCAAAATGTTTCTACTCATGTTGCAGCTCTGACTTACTCTCCGCTAGATTGGAGTACTGCATTTCGTTTACCATTACTTGTGGGCAGACATCTAGTTGCTTCTACTTTACAACTACTACAAACGGTACTTCTATGAACATTTGTAAGCAAGTTTTGATGTGAACATTAAATTTCCACTTCTCTTGAATCCAGTTACAGAAAGTAACTAATGGTGACAGTTACGTAGGCGGGTATAGGTAGGAGACTGGCAATACTCCAATATGTAAGTATGGTGAGAGAGACAGCTTGGATGGGGTGAACTCTGATGATGGTGGAAGTGTAGGAAGTGTTTTGGGACACAGTGAAGGATGCTTCCGTGGTGGGCAGGGCATGAGGAGTGAACTGGGAGTTAAGAATGGATTTGTTTCGATCCGAGACCAAGAGGAACAACAGAATCAGCCGAAGGAGATTAGTTGAGTGTTGGTCCTAATCCAGAGACTCCTAGAAGACATCCAGGAAGGGACAGCAAGCTATGAGGCTCCATGGAAATCTGCGTTCGAGCTTATTCAGAGATCCAATCCTTGAGCGGTTCTGGCATTAAGAAGGACTCTGTCATTAGGAAGTTGGTTATATAGGCTGGTGAGATGGCTGAGTGTGTAAAGGTGCATGTGTGAAACCCTGCTGACCAGAGTGTGCTACCTGGAGCCCACATGAAGGTGGAAGGAGAGGCAACGCCCAGTTCCACAGAGCTGTCCTCTGACTGACCGACCCACTGTGCCACCCCCAATAATATTAATTAAAATTTTTTAAAAAACTGGTGGTCATAAGAGAAAAAACCCAGCAAAGGAAACTAAGAAAAAGTGCTCTACAATAATAAAGAGAAATGAAGAGAGTGTTGTGTAGTAGTTTGAATGAGATTGGCTGTCACGGGCTTGGCTCCCAATGGGTGGACTACTGGGAAGAAACAGGAGGTGTGGTATTGTTGGAGGTGTGTCACTGGGGATGGGCTTTGATGTTAAAGTTCACGCGATTTCTAGTTATAGCTCTCTGCCTTGTGCTTGTGAGTGATTTGAATTCTCAGCTATTGCTCTAGAATCGTGCTTACCTGCCTGCTACTATACTTGCTACCACGATGGTCATGGACTCTAAACCCTCTGGGACTGTAAGCGCTCATTAACTGCTTTCTTCTGTAAGTTGCTTTGGCGATAGTGCCTCTTCACAGAAACAGAAAAATCATTAAGTCAGTATGGTTCCCTGAAAGGAGAAGAGCAAGGTGTCTCCAGGAAGGAGTGCAAATGCTTCTGAGAGATGGAGGACTGCCTGCCTGTGTAGCATACTGCGCATGTGTCAGCCTCATAAAAGGTCAAAGAATGCCAAGTGACGATGGGATTTGCTTATGTGGAGGCCGGAGTGACTCAATAGTCATAGTTCTAGGGCAGCGATAAAGTCAAAAGCGTGATAGTGTGTGCTGACAGGAGGATGAGGACTTGAAGCAGTTTGCAGTTTTAAGAACTGTGCAGGCTGGTGTCACAGGCCTGGGGCCTCCCTACCGGGGAGGTACAGGCAGGAGGAGTGTCAGTTTCAGGCTAGCCCTGCCTCTAGCTAGAGACCCAGGCTCTAAACAAACAATCAAACAAATCTCACCAAATCAAACTAATCTCAAAACAAACGAGCAAACAAACAAAAACCAGGATGGAAATAGAAGGGAAAGTTAGCTCCAGAGCTTCTAAATTTTCATTTGATTGAAAATCTTTTAATGAAAAGAAAAATCCAATAGGTTTCTGTTATTGTTACTTTAAAGGGACAACCCTGAACTGAAGGAAAAATGTATGTAGCTTCCTACTTACAAAACAGGAACGGCAGTACTCTTCCTTCACAGGACTCTGATGAGAACTTAATGATTGAAACACTTGGGCTGTTATAAAGTATGCATTTAGTAATGCTTAAAATATATAGACTATTACATAAATCCTAATGATAAGTGCATTATGCTGTGAACAGACACCATGACCAAGGCAACTCTTAAAAAAAGACAACATTTAATTGAGGCTGGCTTACAGGTTCAGAGGTTCAATCCATTATCATCAAGGTAGGGACATGGCAGCATCCATGCAGGCATGGTACAGAAGGAGCTGAGAGTTTTACATCCATCTGAAGGCGGTTAGCAGAATACTGGCTTCCAGGCAGTGAGATGAGGGTCTTAAAGCCCACACTCGTAGTGACACGCCTACTCCAAAAAGGCCACACCTACTCCAACAGGGCCACTCCCTGGGCCAGGTGTATATAAACTATGACACATTAGATGGTTAGAGTATGTCAGAGACCCAATTATCTGCTAAATTTATAGCAAATGCAAAGAGGTATACAGGTGAAGAGATCCTTCCTAAAAGTAGCAAGGTAAAAATGATTTTACAATAGGCAATAGTTTTTCTCTTGTTTACCACCCACAGCCATTGTTTGTTTGTTTGTTTTTCTCATTCTGATTTCATATCAACAGAATACTTTCTTTTGTCAAACAGCATCAAATAAAAACCATCCTGAGGATGAGGAGAGAGCTCAGTCATCACAATGCTTGCCTGACCAGCACAAGGATGTAGGTTGAATCCCCGGAACCCACAGAGAAGAAGCTGGCATGTGCTTACAATCTCAGGGCTACGGTCATTGGTCAGCCTGCCTGGCCTACTTGATGATGCGCTTCAGGCCAATGAGAAACTGATTCAAAGTAAAGGTGGATAGTGCCCGAGAAAAGGCACACATGTACATCCACATTGCTGAACACACACACACACACACACCCCTCAACTTAGTAATTAGACATTGCTTAGGGTTGAAAAGTTGATATTATAGCAGCATATAACTGGTTTTTCATTAATCTAATAAACTTTACTTGGATAAAAGGATGACTTTCATCAGAATTTCTGAGTGTCTCATCATGTGAGTATTTATGTTGGATAATTCAATCATATGTACAAGGTCTACAAATTGGAGTGGGGTAGGATCTGAACAGATGATCAGCTACAGCGTAAAAGAATAAGATGACAATCACTCTCTTATTCCAGATAAAATCAAGGGGGAAATGCAAAGAAAGCAGAGATAATTCTTCATCTGCTTCGTCATTTTATTTTAATTCTATCTGACATGTTTGGGTGTGTATTCATGCATATCCAGTCCCCAGGATTGGAGTTATAGGTGGGTGGGGACAACCATTTAGGTGCCGTGACCGGAATGCAGGTCCCCTGAAAGAGCAGCCAGGATGCTTAATCTGTTCAGCCATCTCTGCAGCCCCTTTTTGAATGTTTCAACCCTGGCAGCCTCGAGAGCTTGTGAGAGAGCGATGATCCATGTGTTATAGACGGCTTCATACTGGGAAACCAATCACTTGTACTTCTGTGCTAGACAGGGCTGTCTTCCAAGAGTAGGAAAAAAACACTTTGACTTCAAGATAATCCCTTTTGCTAACTTATATTCTCCACCAAAGAAGAACGGAAAATTGGGGGTGAAGTGGAGCATGTGCTTAGTGTACTCACAGAGTTGGGATCAAAACAGCACTGCTACTCCCCAAAGGAAAAACAGTTTTCCCTTCCTACTAGATATATATGAACTCAAGAGTTTGAGTGGCTATTATACTGAAATAGAAGACTCTCCACCATGCCACCGCCCAAGTATATGTCATCCCGTTGTTTATGGTCCACTCACGAGCTTAAAGCATTTCTTCTTCATTTCTGTCACTATCATCTTTATTACTGTAGATGTTAGAGGGCAGAACTTTGTCAAAAATCTCCCTTATAACAGTCACAGCAATTAATACCCGGTCAACACTCAGTAAGGTCATGTTAAAGGAATGTTCGACAATGCCAAGGTGAAGATGCTTGAAAGCAAACCTAGTCTAGAACCTTGAGTCTTAATAAATAAATAGATAAATTGTATGGATTCATGCGTTATCTGTCTGTGGGTATGCACATTGGGTGATTTTAGAGGTTCATGAATCCCCTGAAGTCAGTGCTGGGAACTGACTGGGTCTTCCGGAAGAGCGATAAGTGGTCTTAACCTCTACGGTATCTCTGCAGCCACGATTAGTGAATTATTTTATAGCTAAGGAATTTCTGAGGTGGAAGAGACAATGAATGTAATGAGAATAAATTACCTGTTGGAACTTATATAAATCATTGTACTTTTCATGGAAGTCCAGGCTCAAAAGTTCTTTGTGAAGTCCTTCCAGGAAGTCCTGGCTTTGGATGAAGTTTGGGATCACACAGTGAAGGAAAGGATCCACGTCCAAGGCAATAGCTTCTGTTGGAAGGAAAACAGCACCTTGGTCTTTCCTCTCTTCTGTATGTCTGATCACCAAGTAGCATAACAGAATACAAGAAGAGACCATCATGAAGTTCTGATAGCCCAATAGTTAAAGTCTAAAATTCATGAAGAACTGTGCTCATTCAAAACTACTGTTCTCAGATACTGTGCTTCCATGGTAGGCGTTAATGAGTGGAAAAGACAATACCAGTGGAAGCTCTTGGTTTTTATTTTAAGTTATTTAGTTTACTGACTCTCGCGTCGAATGCATTTTTAGATTCTTTTTCTTTTAAGCCTTATTCATTTATTTATGTACATGAGTACACTGCCGCTCTCTTCAGACACACCAGAAGAGGGCATCAGATCCCATTACAGATGTTGTGAGCCATGTGGTTGCTGAGAATTGAACTCAGGATCTGTGCAAGAACAGTCAGTGCTCTTAAACACTGAACCATCTCTCTCCAGCCCCACATTTTAGATTCTTAACTCATTCTCTCCAGAGCGAAGTAAAACAAAGACTAGCAAATTAAACAAGAGTAGCAAAACTGGCTGGCTATTTCTCTTTAATACTGCCCTTTCTTATATTTTTGGTTGTGAACCTAGCTTTAACAGCTGAGTCAGGTGGTACACGCCTTTAATCCCAGCACTTGGGAGGCAGAGGCAGAATTTCTGAGTTTGAGGCCAGCCTGGTCTACAGAGTGAGTTCCAGGACAGCCAGGGCTACCCAGAAAAACCCTGCATCAAAAAAACTAAAAAAAAGGTTTCCAAATCATACAAAAAAAAAGAAAAAAAAAAAAAAAAAAAAAAATACTGCCCTTTCTTTTCCCCAATTTCTGGGGATGAGGTGTCTGGGGGGTGGGGTGTAGTGACATTAAAAAAAAAAACAAAAAAACAACAACAACAGGTGGTTTTTAACCTCTTCTAATTGATTTCACTTCCACTAGATTATGAGTAACAACCAATCCTGAACCAGTGGAGCCTTACAAGCATTATTTCATTTATATTCTCTACAACGGAGGAATAGACAATACAGTTACTACGCCTTTGCAACAGACAAAGAAACTAAGAAGTCTCTGGGCAGCCGGAGCCTGCATTTTATGTAATCATCTTCTGTCTGCGTCATGAGTGCCCGGGGGTTCCCCTGTTTAAACACTCAAATGAAACAGACAATCGGCAAGTCTGGGAAAATTCAAGACGAACCCAGCCAGATTCACACTGTTAAGGTAATAACTTGTAACTATGTCTGGAATGATGGTCCCTTTTAAGATATGATGGTTTTGTGAGTCACTTAGGCCAACGACAAGGTATGTGAAAACTGGTAAATCCAGGTGCTTGCTTCTCTGGCAGCTCTCAACACCAGCGTGGGTTAGATGATCACGTAACAGCGGAGCGTGACCCTAGCAAGCTATTTACCGGTTCTCAAGGAAACATTTATGAATGTCTACAGACATTAGTTTGTCAATCCCATCTCTCAGAGGGGGAATGCTATTAACGATTCCGTTTTATAAACGAAGAAGCTGGCCCTTAAGCAAAGTTATATGCATTGCCCAATGACGTACAATCAGCAGAAGGATTCTGAGTGACCTCTGATTCTAGAATTCAACCCCCAGTCGACATGTCTCCCACTTCCCCATACTGTCGGGAGCTTATATTTATTTTCCTCCCCAGGCTTGTCAAATCAAGCAGAATTTGGAATGAACCGAGCAGCAGTCGGCGCCGGGGTCGGAGGTGGCTGCGATTCTCCCTACACCTCTTGCAGCCGCGCCTCCCTCACAGCACCTCATTACCATGGCTGAACGGGGTCCGGCAGCTCCAGGCCTCAGCCACCTGCTTCCTCAGGATTTCTTCAGTGACAGCGTCCGAAAACTCTGCCGATACTTGCTTCTTTCCCTTCTTCATTGGCCGCGCTGGGTCAGGATCCGCCGGCCGTTTCCCGTTCATCTTCTCAACGTGCACAGACCCACGCCAAGGAAGTCAGGACGCTACTTCCCTCCAGAAACTACAGTTCCCGAAAATCCTCCTTCTTTAGTTACCCAATGGAAAGGCAGTAGAGCACAAGGAGGCGGGATCTCCACAAAAGTAACCAATGGAAGATCATCATATTGCGTCACACCGCCAGCAATTGGTCGAATGGTCGCAGTGACCTGCCTCCCAACTTCCTGCCGCCGGAGCGTATTCACTTCCTGCGTGTGTTCCGCGCCTCTTGCTCGCGACTGTTAATGGCGGGCGGTGGCTACTGAGCGGGCCGCAGATAACCGCTGCCCGCCCCGCGGACGTCTCCCCGGGCCCCCGCTTTCTGCACGTCGCCGGCGTCGGAGCTGTTCACCAGCATGTCCGTGGTGCCGCCCAACCGCTCGCAGACGGGCTGGCCCCGGGGCGTCAACCAGTTCGGCAACAAGTACATCCAGCAGACCAAGCCCCTCACCCTGGAGCGCACCATTAACCTGTAAGTGCGGCGCGGCCTCGGCCGCCGAGCCTCTCCACGGGCGCGCTCCTCCCTCACCCCGGGTGCGGCTAGTCCCTTCCGGGATGCGCGCTTTCTTTCCTAGATCCGTTTCTCGACCCCGACTTGGGCAGTTTTCCTATTTTAAAAGCGAGGTTCGTTCCCCCTTTCCCTTCATTCAATTATGGTTAGAACCAGCGTTTGCTTTGAATTCCTAATGTGTGTATCCTTTCAGTCCGTTGCTGGTTGTTTCACCGCACATGAATTTGTGTTTTATTTGAACATCTCTCAGTTTTGTAGGGTGTACATTTCTTTGACATTAAGTTTTTCCAGATTAACCTCTGACATCCTAGGTTTTTTTTTTTTTTTTCTTTAAATGTTGTGTAGTGTTCCATCCAGTGGCCACATTTTATTCATTTTTCGCGCTGTTTGCTCTACCTTTTTGCATTTGTATGTCTTGTCTACCAAAGTGACAACATACAGTATCATTGCAGACTCCCAGTAGATCTAAATCGGGAGTACACACTCTGTTGTCTGTACTTTCAGAGGTTGGTTCAGTTACTTGTTGCCCAGACAGCCTGTTTGCAGGCTGTTTTGTTTTCAACAAGCCTTTTTCTTAAGCAAATGATTGCATTTCGGGATCACTCGAACAGAATTTTGTTGTGGTAAGAAATTGAGATTGGGATATAGTTTATATAATGTTTGGTACCTCATTCCCCAGTGTGGAGCTGATTCTAATGGGAAGAGGTCTAAAGACTGGTTATTTGTTTAAAATGTGCAAGAGTTTCCTGAGAGTGGGGTTTGGGTAAGTCATTTAGTTTCATATTCAAATAAATAAACCTTTCTTTTTCCTCCTAGAACTAAATGTGACATGAAGTTGAAAACTTCTTGAGCTCTTGAGAACTGTTCTCAAGAACAACTACTACTATTTATAAAATGTGGAAATAGTTGACAGTCGTGTCTGTGCAAATTTACTTTTGTCCCACAATACACAGTAGCACTTTAATTTCCTGTCACTTATAAGATTCCCATAAAATGGGAGAGGCTAGTGCGCCTTTAAAAAAAATGGAGGAGTGCAGGAGTTGTTTGCTAACTGGCAGTGGGTTTGCCTAGTGTGTGGAATGCCCTGGATTCTATCTCCAGCACCTCAAAAAAGTGAAAAATTGGAAGCACAAGTTCCGCATGACTTCACCATAGGTCTTATCTAAACTCTCCTTGATTACTGGGTCTGTTCACATCAGCCATTTGTTGAAATAGATGTGCTTTCAGCAAGCGGTTTTGCAGGTTGAGCATGTTACTTTTGCTTCCTATGTAAATGCAGTGTTGAGAAGTAAAATTGCTGTGCTGTGAACTTGAGTTCACCTGGGTGAGTTACCCATTAAGTAAAAAGTACGCCGGGCCTGGTGGCCCAGGCCTTTAATCCCAGCACTTGGGAGGCAGAGGCAGGCGGATTTCTGAGTTCGAGGCCAGCCTGGTCTACCAAGTGAGTTCCAGGACAGCCAGGGCTATACAGAGAAACCCTGTCTGGAAAAACAAAACAAAACAAAAAACAAACAAAAAAAAAAGTAAAAAGTACATCTTTTGTTTCTGCAGTCCATTCCCATTCAGAAAACACTGGATGGGTCCCGGTGTACCACTGTGTGCATGCACATGGCCTGGTGTGTAGATGCATACTCTGCTTTGAGATGCCCACAGTATGATGTGGTGGAGAATATAATATGACTGCTGCTCAGATTTCACAGCTGGAAATTGGAACATTTCGTTCCACTGAGATCCTGTGATGTAGGAGATAGCCCTTGCAATAGAAATGTGTTGGGCTAGTCTCAATTCTTTCTAATGTAGGTTGGGGAAACCAAACGTTGACACATGTAATGCATTGTACAGTACATAAAACTGTATAGTAACTTCTTCCTAATATTGTTGTTATAAGATTCATTTTTGGATCTACCGCAGAAAGTGTTGATAGTCTTTAAAGTCCCCTGAAAATGGTATGTTTTTATTATTTTAGAGCTACTTTATGTTTAGAATTTGACTTCTGGAATTAATCTTTTCCTTTTGGCTACCTTGATTTCCCTTCTCAAGAACAACTGAGTAGAGTATGTAGTTGTCTATTACCATCAAGAGGGTTTTGTTTTGTTTTGTTTTTGTGCATGTTGCACATGTGTGCTATATGCTTTCATGCAGATATATATAGTTGTGTATGTGGGGTATATGTGTGTGTGTTCACAGCATTTGTGAATGTATGTTGTGCCTGAGTCACAGCACGCGTGTGGAAGTCAGGACAATCTCAGGAGTCAGTCCACCTTGTTGGAGAATAGGGTCTCATTTGATCTGCTGCACCAGGTTACCTGACTCATAAGCTTCCAGGGATTTTTCTGTCTGCCCTCCATCTTGCTGTGGGAGCACGGGGCTTTCAGGAGTTCCTACTGTAGCCAGCTTTGCATGGGTTCTGGAGATTGGACCTCAGATACAGTTTGCATGTCAGGTGCTTTACACATGAGCATCTCCCCAGCCTAGTTTTGTAGTGTTTGCAGGTGTGCCTACAAATTCTATCTCTCCAGCCCCTCCCTTCCCACTTTTTTTTTTTTTTTTTTTTTTTTTTTTTGAGATGAGAGTCCCTTACCATCCTTGAACTTGCAGGGTAAGCTAGGCTGGTTGGCTAGTGAACCCCCAAAATACATCTGTCTTCACCTCCACAACATTGAGACCACTGTGCTCAGATTGTGTGTGTGTTGGTTGGTGGGTTTTATTGTTTGTTTTTGGTAGGTTGTAAATGTAGTTCTGGTTTTTTTTTAATCCTCTCTTCTCCCCTTTGCTCCCAGGTAATGACAAAACATTTCAGTGCCTACTTTATCCTGAATAAAAGGTTGTGGTATTCTTATTAACAAGCTGCAGGCACTATGCCATGCAGATTCTGAGCTATTCTAATTCAGCTAGGCTGCCAATACCCAGCCAAATGATCTTTTGTCTGAATCTCACCCTAGCTTAGTCTGGTCCATGTGTGTCCTCATGGCCATGGTTGCTCTCTCCACCTTCTTCCTTCTCTCTATCCTCTTGAGACCACAGACTGGGATCAGAAGTCCTGCCCTATTCTCTTCTGCCCAGCTGATTTGCACATCAGCTCCTTATTAACGCATCAGAGGTAATGGAAAACAGTTTTTACATAACATTGAGACGGAAGATGCTTGGCCATGCCATTGTCAGGACTGTAACCAGGTGTCTGGGCATAGAAATCAGCATCTGAGAAGACAGTGCACAAAACCTTCTCCAACAGTGGGAGCTGGAGATTGAATTTAGGTCCTCATGTTTGCTTGACAAGAACTTTACTGTCTTCCCAGGCCTATGTCAAGGGGTTTTTGGTAGATGAAATACTTTGGGATTAGCCATGTTCAGTCAAAATGTTCTTACTGGGAGAAAAAACTATATTCAAGGGGTTGCAAGGTAGACTGTGTGGTAAAATGTAAATATGGGTTTGATCTTTACTAAGAAGCAAGGTGAAGTCTAACACTTTAAGTCACAGTTTGGGTTCTCTTACACAAGGCTCAGAGGGAAAAAGAAAACAGGTCTCAGCCATGGTAGTACATGACCTTAATCCCAACACTTGGGAGGGATGAGGCAGGTGGGTCTCGGTGTTAAGGCCAGCCTGATAAACAAGTGGGTTCCAGGTCAGCTCTTTGAAAAAACAAGCAGCATTAACTGAAGACATAAAGTTGATCCAAAAAGGAACTAGACAAATCTTAGTATTTGTTAACTGGGAGGAACAGAAAATAATGGGCACCACCAGTGAGGTGGCTTTGTGGATGGGAGTGCTTGCTGCTAAGACTATTGATGTGAGTTCAGTTCCCCAGAACCCACATGGTGAAAGGAGAGCACAGAAACACATTATAGAACACCATACATATATGTGTACAAACACTCTTTTTTTAAAGATATTAAGAGGAAAGCAACTAGAGAGTTGCTGATGGACAGTGGTGGCTCAGCACATAGGAGAAAACAGATTAGCTGTTAGTACAGGCTGGTTAATAGAAGCTATAACTAGATTAGTCAGAGGAACCAGGCTGCTACTTCTGGTATCAGTGCCATGAAATGATCTAAAACCAGTATAGATAAACACTTTGCTAAAGCATTTCAGGGACCTTAGGGCAGTGCTGTCTGTGACTGAGGAATGGAGGTTCTGGGTTCAGGAATCAGGCAGCAGTAGTACTCTGCTCTCTGCTCTCTCATCGCTGCTTACGAAGCTTTGGCTGGTCTGGCACAGTGTAGTTTTGTATGTGTGTGTATGGTTTCTGTATGTGTTGTTTTGAACTGCCCTGGTAAGTAAGACCATTGGGTCTCATGCTAATGCTTGTATTTGGCTCCCAGGTACCCGCTTACCAATTATACTTTTGGTACGAAGGAGCCCCTCTATGAGAAGGACAGCTCTGTTGCAGCCAGATTTCAGCGCATGAGGGAGGAATTCGATAAGATTGGGATGAGAAGGACTGTAGAAGGGGTTCTGATTGTGCACGAACACCGCCTGCCCCACGTGTTACTGCTACAGCTGGGGACAACTTTCTTCAAATTGTAAGTAGTGTTGGAAATAACAGCAAGACAACATGTAAAAAATGGCTGTTTTAATACAGCTTAAAATACAAGTTTAACCTTTATTTATTTAAAGCAATACTATGAATGAGTCTTTGAAGAAAAGTCATTATTTTTCTCCAGTACAATGCTTATTTCCTTTCCATAGAGCTACATTAGGCCAAACTCAGTTTCTCAAAGTGATGGGAATGTTACTGAATTCAGTTGTTTTCATGTAGCCTAATCACTTGAGTTTATGACTCTAAATATTTACTTGCCTACTGGTCAGTGCCAAAAAGAAAGGCCTCAAAACTAAAAAAATGTCCCATTCTTGAAAAATGTCCCATTCAGGACTAGAGAGATGGCCCAGTGGTTACGAGCACTGACTGCTCTTCTGAAGGTCCTGAGTTGAATTCCCAGCAACCACATGGTGGTTCACAACCATCTGTAATGAGATCTGATGGGGACGGGAGATTCAATTCCCAGCAACCACATTGTGGCTCACAACCATATGTACAGCTACAGTGCATTCATATACATAAAATAAATAAATAAATCTTTAAAAAAAAAAAAAAAAAAAAAGGAAAGGAAGAAAAGAAAATGTCCCGTTCTTCAGATCTAAGAATGTAGTCTGTTCTCTGGGGATTTGAGTGCTACACTCATTAGATCTAGCTTTCCTGTGAGGAGGCTGTCTTGGATTGTTGGCTAGTGATTGTGCTCATTATATATACACTAGTTTTGCTGTTTGAACTAAAGATTGTATACAGTGGTCTGGTACTTAACATTATAGATTCAACTCCCAGCACCCCACCCCCACCTTTGGCCCTTGTTTTGATTGCTTATCAGATGTCACTGAAATGTGTCTTATCAGTTACCTGACTGAAATGAAGGTTATTATGTTCTTGCTATTATCCCCAAATTGTATTCAATTGTATTCAACCTGAACTTGTTAACTTTTACAGACCTGGTGGTGAACTTAACCCAGGAGAAGATGAAGTTGAAGGACTAAAACGCCTAATGACAGAGGTAGTTTTCTGTTTAACCACTTTCACACTTTTATTGCCCATCTGAATACTGCCTACTTAATAAATAATCAAATTCTCATGTGTCTTGTACAAATAAATTTAATTTGAGCAGTTTTTAGTCAGTAAGTAGAACTTAAATCTGAATAGATTGTTTTCTGGAGAGCTTTTTACGAAAATACAGTCTAGAAAAGCAAAAGGAATTCAGCTAAAATGGAAGCTAAATGAGTCACAAAAACCATGATACTTTCAGAGTAATAGAGGAAGTGCTGTACCTGTGAATCAAGGGGCCACATAGAAGACTTTAGCAGGGCAGGTGGGATGGCTCAGTTAGTAAAGGTGCTTGTCACCAAGCTTGATGATGTGGACTCCATCTCCAGAACCCAAACTTGACTCCACAAAGTTGTCCTGTGATCTCTATATGCTCTGTAAAGCAACCGTAGGAAAAAATAATTATTTTAACTCCTGCAGAAATTTCAAAACTGTACTGTGTCTTATACCAATTCTCAGGAGACAATAGAGAAACTTTGCTTTCAAGATGAAGGAATAAGGCAGGAATAATATAATAATCAGACCATGAATGTCCAGTGCTATAGGAGACAGGCCAAAGAAGGCCTTGTGCTCAGCTGTGAACTGGGCTGTTGCCAGAGCAGAACAGACTGATAGAGGAAAAGGAGATGGTAATGGTTGCTATTGGAACTGAAAACTGATCTGAGCTCTCAGATAATGTGGGAATAAAAACATTACCTCAGATAAGTAATCATGGTTCATATTAGCAGTGAGTCATATTGATGACATGACCCTTTCATATGATTTGATATCCTATTAGAATGGCATTTTACCTCTATTGTCTCCCGTGCCAGAATCTTGGTGTCACTTAGAAGTACTAATCAAAAATCCTGACTAGCATTTCTCAAAACTGTCAAGATCATCAAACTAACAGAACTGTCACTGTCCTCAGGGAAACTGATGATTTAAGTATCGTATCTTAGATGGGATCCTGGGCCTGAAAAGGGACATTAGGTGCAGAAATTAAAGATCCCCAACAACTGTCTGGGTTTCTTTGGTATGGTATTGATTCATTAGTTTAACAGATGTGTTATATGATCGTCACAGTTGGAGTACAGTGCAGGCATCATGGCAGTGTCCTGCCTGTCTTAATATTCTAAGGAAAAAAGAAATACTGGTCAACATAGAGACAAATACTGGGCAAAACAACTGGACCCAGAAGGGAATTCTCAGGTGTGTGCATTCATTACTATACTTCTTTGCACAGATACTGGGACGTCAAGATGGAGTCCTGCAAGACTGGGTCATTGATGACTGCATTGGGAACTGGTGGAGACCAAATTTTGAACCTCCTCAGGTCAGTGTTCACCAAGCATTTGGTAAAGCAGAAAACTCACTAATTCAAGACATTTAAAGAGTGGCTAAGGGCTAGTAAGGTGGCTCGGTGGGTTTGCTGCCAAGCTTCATGACCCAAGCTTGATCTCTGGAACTCACATGGTAGAAGGAGAGGACAGTGTTGTGGCATCTACACACACACACACACACACACACACACACTCTTAAGTGAAAACATTTTTTTTTTAAGGTGAATTTATCTTTATGTGTCTGTGTGTTTTGCCTGAATGTATGTATCCTGTGAAAGACATAGAGGATGCCGGACCTCTGGAGGTTGGAGTTACATATGGTAGCGAGCTGCCATTTGGATGCTAGGAATTGAACCTGGGCCCTCAAGAGCAGCCAGTGAGTGACCTTAACTGCTGAGCCATCTCTTCAATACCACCCCCCCCACACACACACCTTTTTTAAAAAAGAAATATTAGAAGTCTTTTTGGTTTTGTTTATTTTTTGGTCAGTGTTTTGCCTGCATGTTTGTCTGTGTAGGTGTCAAAAGCCCTGAAACTATAGTTACAGTTGTGAGCTGCTTTGGGGGTGCTGGGAATTGAACGGAGGTCTTTTGGAAAAACAGCCAGTGTTCTTAACTGCTGAGCCATTTCTTCAGCCCCATAAGTGGAGATTTTTTTTAAATAAAAAATGAAAAAATAATCAGAGTAGACCTCAGCTTCCCATTTCTTATTCTCATTTCTTAATTTTGATTTAAAAACCATTTTTAAGACCAAACACCTTTTTCCTTTCTTGAGTGAGTGTGTGTCTGTATATGTATATGTCTGATGCCTGGGGAGTCAGAGGGAGGAACTGGGTCCCAGAAAGTACAGTTAAGGTGGTTGTTAGTTACCACGGGTGCTGAAAATGGGACCCTCCCTCTCTTAGGGTTTTATTGATTTGAAGAGACACCATGACCAAGGCAACTCTTACAAGGACAACATTTAATTAAGGCTGGCATATAGGTTTAGAGGTTCAGTCCATTATTGCCAAGGTAGGAACATGGCAGCATCCAGGCAGGCATGGTGCAGGAGGAGCTGAGAGTTCTGCATCTTCATCTGAAGGCTGCTAGCAGAATCCTACCCAAGCAGCTAGGACTAGGATATTAAAGCCCATGCCCACAGTGACACACCTACTCTAACAAGACTCTCTGGTCCCCATAGGCTTGTTCAAGCATATGAGTCCATGGGAGCCATACCTAAACATAGCCACTCCCTGACCTAACCTAAACATATACAAACCACCACACTTCCCCTCAAACACAAAAGAAACAAGTGGAAATGTTTAAAATTTTAAAAAGATCAAAGTGGACCTTGACTTTTAATTTTGTTTTCTTAACTCTTTAATTTAGATTTAGAAAACATTACAAAGCCAAGCAGTTTCCTTCTTTTACTTTTTGTATGTGTGTCTTATGTATGCATGTATATGAATGTATATGTGTGTCGATGCATGTATGTGATGTGATGTGATGTATATTGAATGTAATGGATAGCCAAGTCTGGACTTCAACTATTCTCCCTCTATCTCCAAAGCATTGGGGTTACATTATGCCAAGACAGTAAACCACAGTTTCAGGATGATTCTGTTTCCCTTTTCAAGTGTTAAGGATTGAACCAGGTCTTAGGTATGCAGGGTTAATTCCAGCCCACCCTGTTTCTTTTAAGAGAAAAAATTTAAAATATGTAGAAGTAGAATTATAGTAAGTAAAATTCACCTTTAACAGTAAATTCACGGTGAAGTGTTTTTTTTTGTTGTTGTTGTTGTTGTTGTTTTTTCTTTCTTTCTTTTTTCTTTTTCTTTTCTTTTTTTTCTTTTTTTTTTTTTTTTT
>NC_034609.1:18202217-18214635 GCF_900095145.1 Mus pahari | reverse complement strand
GCTGGCCTCAAACTTAAAAATCCGCCTGCCTCTGCCTCCCAAATGCTGGGATTAAAGGCGTGCGCCACCACTGCCTGGCTTTTATTTATTTATTTATTTATTTATTTATTTATTTATTTATTTATTTAATGTATATGGGAGCTCTGTCTTCCTTCATGCACTCAAGAAGAAGGCATCAGATCCACTACAGATGGTTGTGAGCCACCATGTGGTTGCTGGGACTTGAACTCAGGACCACTGGAAGAGGAGCCTTACCTGCTGAGCGGTCATCTCTCCAGACCAGATGAAGTATTTTTCATTCCCTCCCTCTTACTGCTGCTTCCTGCTTTCCCCCATGGACTGTTTTGAAGCAAATCCTAGGTATTGTTTCAGTTGTAAATATTTTAGTGTGAATTGTAAAGGATAGGGTTTTGTTTTATAAAACATTGGCGGGGCTGGTGAGATGGCTTAGTGGGTAAGAGCACCGGACTGCTCTTCCGAAGGTCCAGAGTTCAAATCCCAGCAACCACATGGTGGCTCACAACCATCTGTAACAAGATCTGACGCCCTCTTCTGGAGTGTCTGAAGACAGCTACAGTGTAGTTACATATAGTAAATAAATGAATCTTAAGGAAAAAACAAAAAAAAAACAAAAAAACATTGGCAGTGGAGACTAGAACGGTGGTTTAGTGGAGGAGCAGAGTTCCATTTCCAGAATATATATTGGGTGGTTCGTAACCACCTCCAACTCCAGCCTCGGGGTCTGATAGCTTTCCCTCCGTGGGTGCCTGCACCCATATGTGTAGACACTCATGTACACACTTAATTAAAAACAAAAGGCTGAATAAACCCTTTGCTCCCCAGCTTGCTTTCTGGTTGTGGTGTTTCATTGCAGCAAAAGAAACACTGACTAAGACAGTTGATGTTCATAATGTTAGTGTTAACAGGTCAGTCATTGTTGACAAGTTCCTAGAGTCATGAATCTCTGGAGATGTGTTTTTCTTTTTTAACACAGAAAACCTTAACCTCATCAACTACTTGGTTACTCTGGAGTATAGAGTACTATAGGAAATAGTAGATGCTTCTTTTCCTTTCCTAAGTTTTAAGAAGAATGCATTCATCATTCAAAGATACATTATGGAGTGAAAAGGGCAGATGTGGATACAGATTGATGTGAGACAGGAAGGAGCAAAGTATAGGGAGAGGGGGACCAGAAGCAGCAGTCAGTCATTAAAAAAAAAAAAAAAAGTGGGTGTGGTGCTTGTACTGACTAGTTTTGTGTCAACTTGACACAGCTGGAGTTATCACAGAGAAAGGAGCTTTAGTTGGGGAAATGCCTCCATGAGATCCAGCTGTAAGGCATTTTCTCAATTAGTGATCAATCGGGGAGGTCCACTTGTGGGTGGGACCATCTCTGGGCTGGTAGTCTTGGTTCTATAAGAGAGCAGGCTGAGCAAGCCAGGGGAGGCAAGCCAGTAAAGAACATCCCTGCTTGTGGACGTTGTACATCGTGGTGCGGAGCCTAGTGCGCACCACGATGTACAACGTCCACAAGCAGGTTCCAGTCCTGACTTCCTTGGTGATGAACAGCAGTATGGAAGTGTAAGCTGAATAAACCCTTTCCTCCTCAACTTGCATCTTGGTCATGATGTTTGTGTAGGAATAGAAACCCTGACTAAGACAGTGGTACATACCTTTAACCTCAGTGTACTGGAGGTAGAGGCAGAAAGGAGTTCATGCCCAACCTTAGCTACATACTGAGCCCTGTCTCAAAAAACAACATCAGAGCAAAGTCAAACAACCCCCCTCCCCACACACACATAATAGTACTGACCTTATTATAACCATGAACAGCTAGATTAATATTGCTAAGAGCTGTCAAGGAACCATATCTAATGTCCTTCTCAATTGTCTGTCAGGAAGATGGAAACCCAGGGACTGCTGCCTCCCCTTTGGCAAGGCTTGAATGAATTTCTCTACAATTTCATGAGTTGAGAAACTTTGCAGAGTCCAGAAAGGCTTGGCCTACCCTAACATCTGAGGGAGAGTGATTCTCAGATGGGCTTTGGAATGTCAACCTCATTAGAATGTTGGTGTGACTGTGGACTTAATACATTTAAGGTATTTAAGTCCACTATAATGACCAATAATGTTACTGATGCTCAGATATTCATATTTTGGCTAGTATCTTAAAGTTGGGTCTTAAGTCCTTTGGACAGATCAAAAGCTCTATTATTGGAGAGCTTATTTTCTTTTCATAACAGTATGTTCCAGGTCAAGTGTTACATAATATTGGCCAGGCAAAAGCTGTTCTGTCCTCTCCTGACTGCTTGTGTAGCCGAGGACAAGTGCACAGGGCTCTGTGGATACTGGTGTTCCTGAGAATTGCCACAATACATCTGTGACCTGACTTTAAGAAGCAAAGTTTCTCCTTACACAAATGGTGAAGTTGTTTTTTCAAGGATATGTACAACAATTCTTCTAAACAGGCTTTGGTTTCTTGGACATTCCTTGACCTAATTGGAAGGAAAGTACTCAGTGATAATTCAGAAGTCTTCCAGGCTGTTTGCTGAATCCCTCCTTATCTCCTTTACTATACGGCTCCATGGTATTCCTTTACTTCACTGAAGTGTAAGATTGACCTTATATCAGTGAAGTGCTGAGTGTTTATTTGGCTTTAGCCAACTTGCCTGTTTTCATTGGGTGTCACCGTGGAAAGGTATATCTTTACTTCCTTGTCTCTGTCTTTTATATGAACCTCACCAGCTTAGCTATTAAGAGCAGAACTGGAGAGTAGCCTTTTGAAAGGGGAAACAGCAAATGGAAGGAAATTATTCTGTGTGGCTATGATTTGTTGAATGTGATCCACAGGTGTTTTTCAAGTGTGTGGTTTGAACTACCTCTCGACCCACTGTCCCTTCACTGTTAATCTGGTTTTCAGATAGACCTCCAAAACCTGGGAGAATTACATGAGCTCATTTGTACTTGAGGGGTGGTGCTGGTGTGTGATTGTCCTAACTTGAGTGCTGGTTGGGTACCAGTGAGGAAGAGAACAGGGAGTAAGTAGTAGGCGTTTGTACTGAGTAAAGATCCGATAGCTCAGTTGCAGTATGGCTTTACTAAATTGCATGGTCTTGCAAAGGTACTAGCTTCTTTTGTTTTTTTTTTAATAATTGTTTTCATTTTATATGCATTGGTGTTTTGCCTGCAAGTATGTGTGTGTGAGGATGTTAGATCCTGGAGTTAGAGACAATGTGAACTGCCATGTGGATGCTGGGAACTGAACTCAGTCCTCTGGAAAGAGCGATCAGTGCTCTTAACTGCTCAGCCATCTCTCCAGCCCCAGTTACTAGCTTCAAAAGTTTCTACGTAAAGTGAGTGTGATAATTATACCCATTTCCCAATATATCAAATTGCTCTCAAGCAGTAGTTTCTCTACTTCTTTTTGTCCTTTTAATTTTTCTAAATATTTTCTCTATTTTACCCAGCAGTTAGACTGCCCAGTTGCCAGATCTCCGATGGGTTTACTATTTATTATGTGTATTTAAAGGCCTTTACTGTATCTGTTAGGTAGGTCCATTAAAGGGAAACAAGACAGAAGCATACCCCATACCAGCAGTGTACTGGGGAGTATACATGTAGAGTACTAAATGAGGCCGTCGGGTAAGCATTACAGTGAGACTGAGTTAGCTTATGAAGGTAGTTGAGCTTTGTGTCTGTAATTGGAAGAACTTGATAGTTATTAACACATGAGGTGTTAAGGATAGCGATGCTTGAAACCTACAAGTTATTCTCATCTTCTGTTTTAGTATCCGTATATTCCTGCACATATAACAAAACCCAAGGAACATAAGAAGTTGTTTCTGGTTCAGCTTCAAGAGAAAGGTAAGGTACTTATCTGGAAGGCAGCCGTCTAAAGGCTCTTGTAGTGTGTTCTCTGAGGTTGTTCGCTTGTCTCCTCTAAGTTAATCTTGAGTAGCTTTAGGTTCACTGTAAGACTGAAACACATCATACTTATGCAGAAAGCCTCGAGATTGTCTTTTAAAAGAGTCCTTAGACCTGCTATGTTTCAGCAAGTAACTGTTCCTTCCCAAACTCCCATTCCTATGCTCCCTACCTCAAGAACAAAGAACCAAGCTCCAAGATCTCATGTAACCTACACTGGCCTTGAACGCCTGATCCTAATTCTCTGCTTCTCAAGAGCTGGGGTTACAGGCGTTCACTACTACTCAGGGACTTACTATGTAGCCCAAGCTCACCTCCAATTGTGTGTGTGTGTGTGTGCTGTGCATATGTACATGCTTGTATGCATGTGGGTATGTGTGCATGGGTGTGGGAACTAAACTCCAGTCCTCTGGAAGAATAGCAGATGCTCTTAACTGCTGGGTTGTTTTCAGCCTGCCTATCTGCTTCTCCTTCCCTGACTGTGAGTGTCCTTAGGAATGTTCTCATTCCTGCAGCTCACCAATTGGGCTACACTGGCTGGCCACCTGTCTCAGCTTTTACTGGCACCAGGATTACAAGTATACATTATATGGGTTTGGGGGTTTGAACTCTATTCCTTGTGCTTGGAAATCTTGATGCCCCTGTTTCAGCCTCTTGAGTGCTGGAATTGTTAAAATGCCTGGCACCGTTTCTTACAGTTTTATAGGAGAATTAAAAATTAAGTTATAAATCCAAGGCAATTTTCAGTTTGCTTTTTTTTAAGTTGTTTATGGCATTTCTTTTTTGAGAGAATGTTTCAAATATATGTCTAATCTCTAGACAACCCAAACATGTAACCCAAACACAGACAACCCAAAGTGAGTAATGAGAATTGTCTTTTTCCTTAAAAGTTTTTCTCAGAGCTGGGGAGATCGCTCAGCAGGTAAACCGCTCATTGCAATCATTAGAACCTGAGTTCAGTTCTTCAGTACCCATATAAAAAGATGAGCATGGTGCTGTACCTCTGTAACCCTGCACCAGTAAGCAGAGAAACAGGTGGCATCTGGGGGTTCTCTAGCTAAAACAGTGAGTGCCACCTTCACTGAGAAACTCTCAAAAAATAAGGTGTGTGTGTGGGGGGGGGGGACTTTGGGCCAGGTGGGCTAGTACACACCTTTATTCTCAACACTCAGGAGGCAGAGGCAGAGGCAGGTAGGTCTCTAAATTCAAGACCATCCTGGTCTACAGAGCAGGTTCCAGGACAGCCAGGACTACACAGAGAGACCCTGTCACAAAATAACAAACAATAACAAAAACGAGGATGGGGGTGGAGGGGATTGAGGAAAAGATCCTGATGCTAGCCTCTAACCTCTGTCCTGCACATGTGCCTGCGTGGGTGAACACACACATCAACTCTTTTCTCAAATGTAAAATTGTTGATTAATTACAAAGTGGGAGTAAAAGTTATATGAAATATTAAGGAAATTAAATACTGTTTTTGTCTTGTAGCCTTGTTTGCAGTCCCTAAAAATTACAAGCTGGTAGCTGCACCATTGTTTGAGCTGTATGACAATGCACCGGGGTATGGACCCATCATTTCTAGTCTTCCTCAGCTGCTGAGCAGGTATGCAGAGTTGAACTATGTAAGATGTCAAATTAAGGACATTCGGAGCCACTTGAGAAGTGATAGTTCACAAATTTTAAGGCTTAAGGAAAATAAAGACAGTTGATATATTTTTACATTGTATGTAATCAGATTAAAATATGCTTTAAAGTACCTGAAGACTCAAATTATGGCATGATATTCTGACATGAATATCTCAGATATCTCATGAATATTCTCAGATCTGGTGTCTTCCATAGGTCGTTTACAGTCTATTCAAAGAAGAGATGGTACAACAGTCAATATTTAAAATAGAAAGTAGTGGTCTATATAAAAGTAGGGGCAATCACCAGAAAGCACTCCTTCAGTCCCCGCACTCACTCGGGAAGCAGAGGCAGATGCATCTCTGAGAGTTTGAGCTGGTCTGCAGAGCAAGTCCAGGATAGCCAGGGCATCCTACACACAGAGACTCGGTCTCAATAAAAGGGGGAGGGTACTCAAAGCTTTTACTGTAATTTATTCTTTTTCTTTTTTGTAACTTACTGCACTTAGGTCTGAATTGTCCAAATGGTATATAGCCCTATAGTTTTATATGCAGTCTGAATTTTTAAGTAAGTAGGTTTTTTAAAACAAAAACAAAAAAACCAAAAAATACTACGTAGCTCTGTCTATCCTGGAACTCATTATGTAGACCAGGCTGGCTGAGAAACCAGAGATCTGCCTGCCTCTTCTCGGGAGTGCTGGGATCAAAAGTGTAAACCACCATGCCCCGTTTGAGTATGCATTTTCTAAATTTATTTTTAGTTTAGTTTCTTAATGCCAACCATAGATAAGAATTGAAGATTAAACAGTTTATTATGAGGTCAGGCATGGTAGCTGTACTGTGAGTTCAAAGCCAGCCTGCTCTACACAATCAGTTGTAGGCTAGCCAGGGTTTCCTGTATCAAACAGCAAAAGAAGACAGAAAATAGACTGTGTGCTGAGACATGGGTTAGTGGCTAAGAGTGTGTGTTGCTGTTGCAGTGGGTCTAAGTTTAGTTCCCAGCACTCCCTGAGCAGCTCACAGCCTACGGATACCTCTGGCACCTGTGCTCATACGTGTGTTCTCTCCTTTGTGTGGGTGCATCCGTATTTGGATTTGAATCTGATTTTTTTATGATTTACTTTTATGTGCATTTGTGTATTGCATGTATGTCTGCATGAGGGTGTCAAATCCCTGGAACTCGAGTTAGAGAGAATTGTGAGCTGTTTTGTGGGTGCTGAGAATGAACCTGGTACTCCGAAGAGCAGCCTCGACTCTTACCCCATCTTTCTAGCTCACAAACTAGTAGTAAAACTTGGAACAAACTCTAATACTTGTTTACCATATACTTCATATGCAAATGAGACCGGTAGTTTCTTCATAGGACTGTAGTCGGAGAGTACATACAAAGTGCTTAAAATATAGTACTCGGAAGTACTTATTACATGTTAGTTTAACAGCATCCTAGCCATGATGCTTCTTGCTTCTGTGGAAGCGTGGTGAGTGTAGACTTGACCTTTTTACTTTGTCACTAATCATCCTTCAGCTTTTGCTCCTCTACTTTGGCCTTTTGCTGTATCGTGTGAACATGAACATATGTGCACAGAGCAAAGGACATGTAAGAACTTTTTATGCCTTCAAGGAACTTTGTAATTCATAATTAACCAAATTTACACTTTTAATGTTTCTCAGGGTAAGTATTCAGCTGCACTTCTATAGTGTGACCAATGAGGTCAGTGTTCATTGTAATATAGAAATGCTAAACATGTTGGGAGGGGAGAGATGGCGGGTTAAGGTGGAAACTCTATAACTAATACTGTTTTTAATAAAAGTTTTCTGTTTTTTAAAATGCAGGTTTAATTTTATATACAACTGAATTCCTGTACACAGAAGTAAAAGAAGCCGTCTCTGTGAGCACAGCTTACACGTGTAGAAGAATAACTGTAGAAAAAGTTTTGGTTTTCTCTTGTTCCCTAAATTGCCACCACCTTCCTGTTTATAGAGTAAATTGAGTATGAACTAGATAGTGGTGTAAACATGTGACAGTGTGACAGTGTTCATTAACTTTTGGTTCTACTCATACTTTTTTTTTTTGTACATTAAAGAAAGTGAATTTCTTATTTGTATTTTTTTTTAACGTTTCTCATTAAACTCTGAAAAGTCTTAGAGCTGAGGATCCTTTTTTCCCTGCTTTACTGGGTAGTGTTAAAACATGATCATGGATGAGATAAGGTGAGATTGTGGGCCCTTTGCCCTGGTAGTGTTGGAAGCATATGGTCCTAGGCTGATACAGGCATTTGTAATGAGGACTTTCCTTTACTCTGGGGAACTAAATTTATCTGATTAAGTCCAAGGTGCAGTGTGTACCAAACTACACTCTGTTACAAAGAATCCCCAATATATTACCTGACAAGTATATTTTATAAAACTCTCTTGGCCTTACTTCACAAGTCAAGACATTAAACATTTGGGAAAACATTAAGAATAGTTAAGCTGAAAACCATTGGAATTGGTATAAAAAGAAGTCCATCTAGAACTCATTGCAGTATTTTCATGTAATGGGATAGTGATTATTTGCACTGCTATGAAATTGCTTCTTAGTGAGCCATGACAAAATTACATGAGATTTTAAACTTTCAAATTACAGAGTTACAGTTGTGGAAATCTGAGGTGTTGTATGCATAATGATAAATATGATTTTAGTAAGCAGCAAAGCTTTTCAAAAGTATTTTAGAGTAGGCTGGGTGTGGCGGTACATATCTATAACCCCGGCACCTGGGTGCCTAATGCTGGAGGATCCAGAATCCCACTATAGCTGGATACTTAGTAAGTCCCTACCTCAAAAATAATAGGAACAAAGGAATAGTCTGAATCAACTGGATTCTAGAGGTCAAGACAGGTTTTGTCAGCCCAAGGAAAACAGCAACTTTAAATTTCTAGAACAATGCCTGCGTGGTTAGGATGAAATTATGGGAGTAAAGTTTCAGGACAAAGGTGGTCGAGAGTGGGGGCATAAATCTTTGAACCCAGTACCCCAGAGGCGAAGCCAAGCAGATCTCTTGAGTTACAGGCCAGCTATGGGGGCATAGTGAGACCCAATCTGAACAAAGTTCTAAGACTGGAGAGTTGCTTTTGCATAGGACTTGGACTTGGTTCTAAGCACACATGTGGTGGTTCACAGCCATCTGTAATTCCAGTTACATGGATGGGACATGACTGACCTTGGGCACCAGGCATGCATGTGGTACATACACTTACATGAAGGCAAAACACTCATAAAAAGAATGGGTAAAGGACTTGGCTGATTGTGTCATTGAGGCCACCATAGTTGCTTTATTGCAGACTTGTTGGGTGTAGGCTTAATGTAGCGAAGGAAAAGTTACAAGAGGTAGCCAGATTAACATTTTTAATAGGCAGAAATAAGCTTGATTAGTTCTCACACTTTTATGCTGTCTTGACAGTTGGGTCAAGTGTGGCTGAGGAATTAAACTCATTCAAGTTTATTTGGAGTCATCTGCAATGTCTAACCATGCCCATGCTTGGTAAGCACTAGTCTTTGTATCCAAGAGTGACAACTGTTGTCCTCTTAAAAGCAACTAGTTCTCCTCCAGGGGCCAGCAGTTTTGCCCCAGTAATTTATGTAAGCATGGGCTTATTAAGAGTCCAGCTAATCCTTCAGACTTGGGAGGGTAGACATGGAGCTAGGTTGACTACGGTCATCTTTTACTGTTGGGCACTGGAGAGAGATGCTACAGCACCCGGTTTCAGGTGTTAGTGCTGATGTTCTGGGAGACTGGAGAGGTGTAAACGTCCTATCTGAGATTCAGAGTGCTGTCAGAAAGCAGTGCTTGAGTTGAAGAGTCACTTCTAAGCCATTGTCCTTTGTAACTCAAGCTGACTCGGATTCTTCCAACTGTAAGTGCTTGAGCCAGCCATTCATATTCTGAGACCTTTGATTTAAGTTACCTGCTGGTCTAATCATGCTATGTAAGGGGATCGGTGGTTTTTTGTTTGTTGGTTTTTTGTTTTTCAAGACAGGGCTTCTCTGTGTAGCCCTGGCTGTCCTGGAACTCACTCTGTAGACCAGGCTGGCCTCGAACTAGAAATCTGCCTGCCTCTGCCTCCCAAGAACTGGGATTAAAGGTGTGTGCCACCACTGCTCAGCAGGGATTGGTTTTAAACAGAACATTCCTGTCACATAAACACAAGTTTTAAAGCTTTTTGGTCAATTACATTTGGATCCTAATACCCTTGTTTCCTGATGAACAGATGAATTAGAGAGGTACAAATTTTATATGTTCTTTCAGGCATTCAAAGAGAGCACAGGTGTTAAGGTTTCTTTGATCTGTAACATCACCCTTAAGATGTAAGTCTTAGAGTGTCATTCCAACCATGTATATTCTAAATATTGGAGGGTATTAAAATAAGCCCTTGAACAACTGACATTTTTTAAACTAAGTGTTTCTTAAAAATGAAAGGCCTCTTACATTATTTTTTTATTAATGCTAATAGTACATACTAGTAAAGGGAGATGATGAAAAAGTTTATTCAGTTGTTTAAAGCCCTAGTCAGAACTACCTACCCTTTTGGAGAATTGAAAAAAAAAAATCCCAATTGATGGACAACAATTGGGATGTCTTTTTTTCTTTTTTAAGAGTGGGTAACACTAATTGGTGGAAGCGCATGCTGGCTTTTAATCCCCCCAGCATTTGGAAGGCAGAGACAGGTGGGTCTGTGAGTTAGAGGCCAGCTTGCAACCTGGTCTACAAAGGCTCAAGACAGCTATACCTACACATAGAAACCCTGTCTCAAGACCTCCCCCTCTGCCAAAAAGAATGTGTGGGTGTGATGCCTTCATGTGCATCTGTGTACCCTGTGTGTACAGTGTCCATGGAGGCCAGAAGAGGGTATCAGATCTCTTGGGACTGGAGTCAGACGTGGCTGTGAGCTGCCAAGTGGGTGCTAGGCATCTAAATTCCTGTTCTCTGAGGAGCAGCCAGCAGTCAGTGCTCTGAATGGCTAAGCCCAGTCTCCAGCCCCTCCTGGTTCTTTAAGGTGGTCCATAAAATGTTAGTCTAGTGGCTATTATCTCTCAAGGGCATCTTACATGGTTCCTGCATGATGAGCTGTCTCAAGCTGAGGCTTTCATCAGCTCAGCTCTTCTCTTGGTGTTGGTCTGTCTTATCCATTTAACTTTGCTGTTCTGCAATCCAAACTGGCTACACGTTTATGACAGTGACTTATTTTTGTGCTCTCAGCTCCCCACACTTAAAAGCTTTTACTAGTTCTTAGTGTTTGGGTTGGTGACTGCTATAGAGAATTTTCAGTTTTCTATGAAAGAAGCTTAGCTTTTGTAGTTTAAGATTAGATTTTCCAACACATTCCACTTGTTTTCTATCATTTGCTTGGGTTAACTGGACTCACTTGAGTTTGCCTGTTTAAATACAAGCTGTGATTCATCTGGAGCCGTTAAATTCACCTTACTATTAACTCATATAACACATGGCTATTTTGAGGGAGAGGAAAAAAAAAAAACAACCAAATATATGAAGATTAAGCCAGTTAAGTGCACTTTGTATTTGAGTGAGGGATTAAGGCCAGCGCTAAGTTGGAGGAAATGCAGGAATTTATACTGTTCCATTGAGAGAAGAGCAGTGTGTTCAGAAACCAAAGCTTTGGCTAGGGATGCTGTTCAGTGGGAGAGCGCTTGCCTAGAAAGCTTTGGGCTCAGTCCATGTGCCCTCCAAACAGAGGAGTTGGTAATGTTCATATATAGTATGCAAGCATCATTTAGAGTTGTGGCTTTTGAGAACTTGAACCTGGTTTTTTTTTTTATAGGAACGTATAAAGAAATTAGAGTTTTGGGTTATGTTTTTTATATTTGTAAAGCAAAAGTTTGATCAAAATGATCATTGTTCTTTTTAAAAATTTTATTTCACTGTTATTTCAATAAAAGTATTTAAAACTGAATGACTAATTGTTTGGGATAGTGGTAGAGGATTGCTCAACTTAGAATACCAGTAGTCATTCTGAAAAGTTCTGTTTCCTTGTGTGAGGTAAGATCCATTGTGTAAGGGACCACTTTGGCATAGTGGCAAGGACCTGATGGTTTAGACTATCGATCAATGTTGTCCGTCTTCTCCCCCCTCCCCCCTTTTGAGATAGGCTCTCTATGTTACTCTGTAGACAAGGCTGACCTTGAATTCAGTGGTCAGCCTGCCTCTGTCTCCCAGATGCTGCCATTAAAGGTGTGAGCCACCATTGCCTGGCTCTCTTCCCTTTTTTCTACAGCATGTCCTTAGTAGATTCACTTATCTGCAGTTGGAGTCATTGGATTCAGAGCCTGAAGACTGGATACTGAAAGCCGCAACACAGTTGTGTTAACTACCTGTTGTTCCTATCATTAAGGGCTGCTTCCTCATCTACAGGGTTACAGGTGGGAGCTACTTTGATCTGGCTTCTGGTTAAGACTTCAGAGGGGATGCTAGAGAGATGGCTCAGCAGTTAAGAGCTCTGGCTACTCACAAGACCCAGGTTTAATTCTCAGCACCCTCATGGCAACTCACAATTGCCTGTGATTGCAGTTCCAGAGGATCTGAGACCTGGTAGGTACATGTGGTATGCATACGTGTGATATACATGTGATATACCAGGGTACATGTGAGAACATTAACTTGTGCAGGCACACACAAATACACATAATCTTTAAAAGGACTTTAGAGTTTCTCCTTCTTGCACTGGGCCTGTGGCATGCTCCAAAGTCCCAGCTTCTTTGAGATTGAGTCAAGCTGATCGTATAAAGCTCAGGAGTTCAAGACCCTGTTCTTCAAAACAAATAAACCTTCCAGTAGTGCATCGAGAGGAGGGAGGGAGGGAGGGAGGGAGGGAGG
>NC_034609.1:18200285-18201716 GCF_900095145.1 Mus pahari | reverse complement strand
ATTACCATCCAAGTTTTTTCAGAATAAAGATTTCCATTATTTGGACAATAGTGTTCGGGCTTTTTTTTTTTTTTTTTTTTTTTTTTTTTTTTTAAATCATTTAGTTATGTGTTGGGGAGACACAGATATGGAAGTCCAAGGACAACTTGGGGGAGTTGACAGGAATGAACCAAAGGGAACTGCATTGTACAAAGATCCATGACAAGGTGTTTTTAAGAATTATAACAAAGTGATTAATTTTCAGATTTAAAAGATCTATAGAAATATTTGGCATGAAAAAATACTTCAAAGACAATTTCTCCTCTTTAGAAAATTTGGAAAATTCAACAGCTGTTTACAGAGCTACATTCTGGGATAGGCACTAACACATGGCTCGGGGATATAATAATTAAAAAGAGTGTACCCTGTGTTATCTTATGTAATTCACATATAGAGATATAACCTGCTATTTATAGTGTACAATTCAGTGACTTTGAGTGTATTCATAGTTGTATAACAGCAATTTTAGAACATTCTCACTTCAGAAAACTAGTACCCCAACCTGTCACTTTAGCTGTTCCCTCCAGTTCTTTCAAACTCCCCTTCTACTCTACATTGCATGCATTTGTCTTATCAGCGGGAACACAGGATTTAGATATCTATGTGTGGCTTGATTCAGACATCTTCAACGTTCTCTGATATTGTAGCATTATCTGTACTTTATTTTCAAACACTATAATTCATTCGAGGTTTGCCTCTCTGGTTTTTAGGAATAATGATACTGTTAACCTCTATGTAGGGACTTTGTGTGGGTGTATGTTTTCATTTCTCTTGGATGTTTATTTAACAAGCAGTGTAACTGCCAGGACGAACAGTCGCCCTTTGGTTTACCTTTTAGCAACAGGTATTTTCCAAGAAGCTAAGCAGCATTTGACATTCTCACTTGTGGAGGGAACAGATTTTTATTTCCGGTTAAATTGGTTCCTCTGTTTTAAAAATATTCTACCTCAGAGCTTCTATTTTAAAAATATTCTATCTCAAGGCTTCTATTATTTCCTAAGCCATCATGTCCCTTCTTTAGGACACCAAGGAAGCCTCTAGTCCACAGGGTGGTGGGATGGAGGGTTTACCAGCTTTGCTGGGGAGGAACAAGGGTCCGCGGCCAGGGGCAGGGGTCCTGCACACTGCCGCCTGACCACGCACACAGGCCTGCCGTCATTGCCCACGGGCCGGGCTCACCCCAGAGCCCGTCTCGGGCGTGCCCGTGGCGTCAGTGGGCCCAGAGTCGCCAAGGATGCTGCAGGGGGCCGGGACGCGGGGCCCCAGGCCAGGGGTCCTGTGTCCTTGGGGCTGCTGAGCGCCGGCTGTGGGCGGGGGACGAAGGCCGCGCCCCCGCGCCTGTCCCGCCCGCGTCCCGCTAGGGGCGGCGGCCCGCCCCTAGTCCGCTGAGGC
>NC_034609.1:18198289-18199664 GCF_900095145.1 Mus pahari | reverse complement strand
GCGAGGCTGCGGGCCGGGCGCGGGGGCGGGCGGGCGGGAGCCGCCATGTCACCCATTATCCGCAGGGGGGCGTGGCCGGGCCCTGACCCCGGCTTCCTCGGCCGGAGGACCGCGGGCCTCGGGTGGGACTCGGGGCCCAGCGGCGCTGCGAGCGTGGCGGGCCGCGGAGAGATGGTGTCGGGATGCCGGGGAGAACAGCCGAGGCAAGGGCAGTCGGGCCCGCGGGTTCCAGGGCGGCGGGGTGCGGTGACCCGAGGCTGTGAGAAGCCGGGACACGTCCGGTTTAGCTCGGCGTCGTGGGGACATTTTACTCTTCACAAAAACAACTTCGAAATGGTGCTATTTGTCAGTGCGTTATCCCCGGGTGGGCGCTGTTTAACGAAGCAAACAGACCAACTACGTCCTTTTATCCTAACCCCCCACCCCTCCCGCTCCCGCGATGGTTTGTGACTGTTCCCTTTTTGACAGAAGGCAGCAAAAAAAAAAAAAAAAAAAAAAAAAAAAACATTCGGATCGGTGTGGCAGCGCTTCCTTTGAACTCGATTCCTCCGTTTAACGATCCATTTTGAAACAAGGGTTCTAGTTTGTCTGCCGGTGCGAGATAAGCAGCGTTCACATGCCACAAGTACTGGCTTCGTTTGTTACATCATTTTAGGCTGGGCAGATCTGAGAAAATTTTGCTCTCACCTTGCACTTGAGTATCTCTTCTACGAACCCTCAGAAATATGAAAAGTTGCTCCAGGATTTAAATATTGTCACTTGGATTTCCTCTGGCTTGGTGGGGATCGTATCTCCTCACACGGCGCCTAGAGAAGGCTGTAAATGACTGAGGGGTTAATGTTCTAAGTTTGTAGAACTATAATGCAACTCATTTGTTGTAATTATTCCCACTGTGCTTCATCAGGAAGCAGCGGGATTTGTGAACTTCGTGGGCTGCAGATGACGCCTCCTGGTCCTTTGGTCCATAGTTTCATAGAAAGCAGTGAAGGGCGAAGTTCCCCTTTCTCTACTCCTGTGAAAAGATGAACTGTTCATCTTTAGGGTAAACAACTTAGAATTTTTATGTTGGGAGTGCTTTTGACAGGGGTGAAAAGACTATAGTGTATGTAGTCGTTGGTACCTTGTTTTAAGCTGGAGCCATTATTGTATTACTAGAACAGCCAGTAGTATTGTTTAATGATTTTTTTTTCCCGTAAGTTTCTTCTTGCAAAACCCATGTTCAAATTCCAAGGTTAATACCACTTCATAAAACATTAATCTAAGGCCTTCCTTTTGGTTTTTCTGAGAATTGTCATTTTTAAGAAGTGTTCTTTTTACCCAAGTACCTGAAGGGGGCTGCAACCCTGTAGGTGGATCAACAACAGGAACTAACCAG
>NC_034609.1:18191264-18197949 GCF_900095145.1 Mus pahari | reverse complement strand
ATTCTCTTTAATCTTACCCCCAATGCACTCTTATTCCCTTCCCACCCCATCAATGCTCCCTACCCCCAGTTGCTTTTCCACATTCCTGTCTTTTTTTTTTTTTTTTTTAAAAAAAAAAAAAAAAAAAAAAAGAAGTGTTCTTTTTCTTTGCACAGTCTTACCTCATGTAGATTGAGCATTTCTTCCCCTGCTTTGAATCCTTATTTCTCAGTTGAGCTTTATTCGGTTTTCTTCCATCTCTGGAGTTTTGGCACGCATGGTGTCTGCCCAGATCTATCTTGTGTGTGCTGTGAGTTTTGTTTATCCGTTAGTACTTTGTGTTTTAACAGCTATGCCTCCCACTCTTTAAAAACCTCCCCTGTTCCAGGCAGGTAACACTGAGTGTCAGTGTGGTGGGCCTTTGTCAAAATGGATGCTTCTTGAGCCCCACTCATAGGCCTTAGACATTAAGGGGGAACCCCTTCCCCTCTAAAAACATTGTCTGCCAACGTCAAGCAAGATAAACAAGAACCTGTCCTCTGTTAGTTGCCAGTCGGAAGTCTTACTAGTTATTGTTTTGTTAGACGCTCTAGAACTTGTCTTTGTAGAACACCGTGCAGTAGTATGTCAGGAGGTTTGGTATTAGCACAGGCAGATGAAAACCTTTCCGTGGTGCTAATTGCAGCACTCTGGAAGACACAGCTACCAACAGCACTTTCCCCCTACCCTCAAATGACTCATATGTAAATGAGGTTACTTACTCAATAGGTGACAATAGAACACACGGGAAGTCCTGGGGGGTTTCCAGGTAGGAGAAAGGCTGTGTGGGACTTACTACAGCTTCTCAGACTTAAAGGGAATTGAGAGGGTGGGAGGAGACCAGTGGTCAGAGGAGGTGGCCCTGCTGAGAGACAGCTGAGAAGCTTTTGAGGCTCCCATCTCTCCAGGTGTGGCACTCAGGCTAACTTGTGGCTTATGACAGCCATCTTTGGTTTGTCACTCCTCCGCCACATGCAGTGAGAAAAGTAGGTGGAATTTCAGAACTGGTTAGATTGGTTCTAAACTTAAAACTTTAAAAGACAGATTCTGCAAGTTCATATTTCAAAGGTCAAAGTAAACAAAAGTGATAGACAGCGAAAGGAAATCTCTGTTCCACCTGCTTCCCATTCAGCTCCTTGTAGTTGGTGCTGGCCTTAAATGGAAACCTAAGAAACAGCCAGTCCCAAGTCCTTTACCCAGTTCATTTCTGTGGCTTACACACGTATACATGTGCACATAGTCTTTCTGTTTCACTGCACCTGTGTTTTATTCTCTCCCTGAGCTGGATGCTGCTTTGAACTTACTTTTATCTAAAGTTACCTCGACATGTCAGGCGTGTGCCCTTCCTGGGCTGATGCTAGCAGCACCTCCTGTGGACCCACTGGCTGCCTGTTTGTGAAGTCTTCAGTGATGGACACAAGTGCTCCATTTTTCTGCTCTTGTACAGTGGTCTGGCCAACCCTTTTAGCTTGATTGGATTCTGCCTGTGAGAGAAGTTAGTGTGTATAGCACAGATAACATTTTAAAATAGCTCTTCTCTGTTGTCCAAGTGAAGGGAAGTGGCTGTTTAGATCAGGCTTGCTGCAGCAGACCTTTGGTTATGGTTCTTAAGAGACCCAGTTTGCCCCATCCTTGTGGGGCTTGAAGTCTGGGCTGACACATGAGCTCTATAGGAGTGTCCGGGACCCTTGGAGGCATCTGATTTAGGGCTCACACGAAGGACAGATGCTCCTGTTAGGGTTGGGCAGCTGAAGCTCGTTTTGTTGAGTTTGTTTTTCTTCTCTGGCTTTAGAGACCCAGTCTGGATGCTTAGGACAGAGTGGTGTGCTGCCTGCTGTGAGTCCTGGTGTGTAGGCCTCAGCCTCCCCTCCCCCGTGATAGACTTGTAGGCCTGGGCCGCCATGCTTGACTCAATATTTACATTTTCAGTTGAGATAGAGAAGTTACTGTGTTTATTGGGATGTCATATTGAATACTTGTGAAGTTAAGGCTTTTTTCTTTAATTATTTTTTGAAGATTTGTTTAATGGGTATGAGTGTTTTGCCTGCATATAGAAATGTGTACTGCACACCTGCCTAGTGCCTTGAAGTTCGGAAGGTGTCATTGGATTCTCTGGAACAGGAGTGCCAGATGGCTGGAGCCAAGTGAGGCCTCTGCAGGAGCAACAAGAGCTTCTACCCACTGAGCCATCCCAGCCCCAGCACTTTTTTTTTTTTTTTTTTAAATTAGACGTAGAGTAGCTCATTGTTGATAATCATTAAACTATTACAAGAAAGCACAATTCAGAACCTTAAACGTATTTTAGTTTTTCCAATCCTCCGCTGCCTTGGTGTTCTTGTAAAGGTTATTTCTTTTAAATACATTTCCTGCCGGTGACCCTCTCCTCCTTCCCTTCCCCTTCCCTTTCTTTTCTGTGAGACACGGTCTGGGTAGGCAGCCCAGGCCACCTCTGCACGTGCAGCCTCTTGCTTCAGCCTCTCACATGGCTAGGATTACAGGTCTGGACCCAGGCCAGGCTCCACATAGTTTTTCAAACCCTGTTTTTCTTTATAGACATCCTACATTTCATCCCCACCCCCCACCCCACCCCCCACACAAACATATTTTCTCTGTGTAGCTTTTGCTGTCCTGGAACTCACTCTGTAGACCAGGCAGGTCAAAAACTCACAGAGATCTGCCTGCCTCTGCCTCCCAAGTGCTGGGATTAAAAGCTTGTGTCCCCACTGCCAGGTGATGGGCTAATTTTCAAGTCTTCCATTTAGATTAAAATATAAATGTTTAGATATGGGCGATGGAACCCCAAGATTATAAGGAACTTTCAGTGTGGTCCCAGCACATGTTGTTGGGCAGTTCACAGGATGGAAGTCAGGATCTACCATGCCTGACTTCCATGGGCACTTGGAGAGTACACAGGCACACATGTATAATTCATATAAAATAAAATCTTAATAAAGGGGAATGGGCTGGGGAGATGGCTCAGTAACTCAGAGCACTGGCCACTCTTCTAGGGCATTCAGTTCCCAGTACTCACGTGGTGTCTCTCAGCTGCCCGTCTGACATCCAACTCCCTGCACTGCACACACACACACCAGTGGTACCCAGACACAGATGCAGGTAAACCACCTATACACTTAAAATAAAATAAATCTCAAAAATATTTTTTTCCAGAAACCTGACAATACTCATTTTTAAGGTGCTGAAGTAGACCTGTAACAGGTGCGCCTCCATTGTATTTTGCCACACCCCTCATACCAACTTACCAGGCAAAGATCATCAACTAAACTCCAACAGCTTAATTGGAACATATTTTTTAAAAGCAGATTTTTTTTCCTGGTTTACATATCATCGTTTGAGTTTAAAACACAAATACAGTGCATTTAGTAAAGCTCAAGGGATAGGGGAAAGAAATGAAGATTATGACTTTGAACTCAAACTTAGTCTTCCATTATTTCTCTACCCAAAACCCACTGCACCTGAGTCATGAACAAAACTTAGTTTTACTATTTTCAGTTAAGCGCTTTTAAGTTTTTTGACTTAAGAAATGATGTATTACAAAGTCTCTTTGCAGGGCTGGGAGGGAGAATGCTTCAGCGGTTAAGAGCACTTTCTGCCTTCCACAAGGACCTAATTCAGTTCCCAGCAACCACATGGTAGCTCACAGCTGCTCCTAACTTCGGCTCCAGGGGATCCAACACTCTCTTCTGGTCTCCACAGGCACCAGTGCACACGTCACGCACGCACGCACCCAGGCGCACAAATGATTTTTCTTAAATCTTTTTTTGAAAAGTTCAACTTATGCTCTCTCTCCTACCTCCAAAAGTCTCTCTGATGTGTTAGAATTAAAGGTTTTTGAACTGGGTTCTTAATAAGGAGTCAAAAGGCTGTAGGATTTTTGATCAACTGTTTTTTTCTACCTGATTAATTGAATGATTTTATGATCATGTGACTTTAGACCAGTTAAGTTCCAAATAGTCCCCCCAACACACCATTGGAACTATTTTTGTTTTAATCCTTTAAAAATATCTTACTTCCTGGCCCCATTAGGTAACAGAATAGAACTAAGTGAGATTTATTCTTTTTGTACCGGGCAGGGCTGCTGTATGTGTTCTTCCACAGGAGTGTGTGGTGGGGATATAGAGGGAACCTGAGAGATGAGGGAGCTTGCTTTCCTAAAGGCCCCTTTCATCATATACCCTCTTGTCCTTCCTCACCCTCCTTTTCTCCCTTCCTCCGTTATATACCCCAGGTGGGCACAGTGACATGAGGTTATAATCCTAGTGCTTAGGACCTGGAGACAGGAGAATAAGGAGTTCAAGGCCAATCTGGGGTACATGAGAATCTGTCTCAAAACAATAGCAATGACCAAAGTAAGGGGACTATGACTTACCCATTTGCTGTTTAGGTCTGAAAATACCTATTTTTAAATTATTTTAAAGAAGACAGTTTTGGGCTGGTGAGATGGCTCAGCAGGTAAGAGCATGGGGCTCACAACCATCCGTAATGTGATCTGACGCCCTCTTCTGGTGCATCTGAAGTCAGCTACAGTGTGCTTATGTATAATAATAAATAAATCTTAAAATAAATAAAAGGAAGAAAGCACAAAAGTTTTGTCAATAAATGTGGAAGAAGGCCTTGGTTTTGGCACTGGTACCCAGAATATCTTTCCATTTTGTGGTCCCTCTCCATTATCTGACTTTTTATTTTATTTTTTTTTAATACCATAATCCTACCCTCTTCCACTTGTCAGGGCAGCATCTTTGAGTTCTGGATTTTACTGAGATGTGACTTATAGAGCAGTTATCTCATAACTATCTAAAAGTTCATGTGGAAATGAAGGTGGATACCTTTTTGTGGTTACTTATTTATTGAGACAGTGTGTGGACTGGGCTCTTAGTCCTTCTGACCCAGCCTTTGTAGTGTGTAGATTACAGGTGTGCCATCATGCCAAACTTGGCATATACAGGTTTACAGAGACAATACGGAGTTTCCATAGCGTTCTGTCAAGTCCTAGGAAGGTGGCCTTCGGAGGGCACCCACTGGGGCAGGGGTCTGACTCAATGAGCTGTGGAGCCGGAGCTTCTCCACCCCATGCCTCTGCCCCTTTAGCTTCAGTAACACTTAGTTTGCACTGTTAGAAAACCAAAAAGGCCATCGGAAACTGTGCACTGTTTGTGTCTCACCAGAACTAAACGTCCTTTCTTTGGTTCGTGTGCAGGTTCTGGTGAATACTGCTTGCTGTGTTTTGATGTTGGTGGCTAAGCTTATCCAGTGTATTGTGTTTGGCCCTCTTCGAGTGAGTGAAAGACAGGTAAGCGATCAGATTCTTGTAAATAAATGTTTAAAATGCTGTTATATTTCCAGCATATAGAAAAGTTCCATGTACACTACAAAGAACTCCTGCATGTACTTCATCCAGATTCATGTTTTAGTTTGACATGTATGTGTGTACGCATGGACACACATGGGTCTGAGTGCACTCACCTGTATTTGGCGTGTGTAGAGGAGAATTTTAAGTCTTCTTGTTCTCCATCTTCCTTTTTCAGCTGGGCTCTTACTGATTGGGACACTGAGCCATCATCTCCCCAGTCCTTAGAGTCACTTATTTACATAGATTTCTAATTCACTTGAATTAAGTTGGGGGCATCATACAATTTTACCCTAGGTAGATACTTTAGGATGTGTTTCCCCAGGGGCTCTTGGTGCTCACAGCTTAACTGTACTCAGGGTAGCCAGGCTGTCCCACTATAACGATTTCTTCATGGTTTTGTTTTGTTGAAACAGGACCTTGCTATGTAGTTCTGTGGCCTGCACTTGCTTTGTAGAGCAGGCTGTCCTTGAACTCAGCAGTCCTCACAGCTCAGCCATCCAGTGCTGGGGTTACTGCCACTTCTGCCTCAGAAGCTCCCTTCTTCATACTTCAGTCTTCAGATTTTCCTTAAAAAGTCCTCCTCCTTCAAAGCCTTGGTTCTTTGTGAGCTGAACATGGAGCAGGCCGGTGGCTGCTGTCTGAGTCAGCGGCTAGTTCTCAGTGCTTCGTCTCCTCTAATGTGTTTGCTGCCAGGGCAAACCTTACAGAGACCTTAGCTTCAAGGGTTTGGAGCTTTTGCTATTGGCCAGATCAGCCTTTTCAGTCTAGGCCACATCTGTTCTGCTGCTCTTTGTTGGCTTGCTTTATGATGAATGCCACCCAGTAGTGTTTATTAAGAACTATTTTGAAGAACTATTTTTCCAGCACTGGAGAGACAGATGTAGATGGACCTTTGAGTTCTAGGTCAACCTGGTTTACAAAGCAAGCCCCAGGACAGCCAGGGCTACACAGAGAAACCACAGAAACACCCCCACCCCCTCAAAAAAACAAAAACAGAACTATTTTGAGCTAAGACTAAAGAATTAACATAGATTTGCTCCATGAGTGCTTAAAAGTTTAAGAAATAAGAGTAATATTAGAGGCAAAGACACTGAGAACCCAAAGTGGAATAAATACTCCAATGTTAAAAAGAGGTTTTAGGTCAGTGAGAGTTGTTTCTTTCTTTTTCTTTTTTCTTTTTTCTTTTTTTTTTTTTTTTTGGTTTTTCGAGACAGGGTTTCTCTGTATAGCTCTGGCTGTCCTGGAACTCACTCTGTAGACCAGGCTGGCCTCGAATTCAGAAATCCACCTGCCTCTGCC
>NC_034609.1:18189299-18190782 GCF_900095145.1 Mus pahari | reverse complement strand
AATATTTAATGCCTATTATGGCTGTTTAAAAAGCACATTACATGTGCTAATGCACTTAATTTGCCAACTGTTTTGTGAGACATAGGCTATTATACAAAGATCCACTTTATAGCTTGGGAAGCTGAGACATGTCATGTCAAGGATACCACAGCTGTACAGTAGCAGAGCCAGGGACTACTGTTCCTGCCCTAGAAACAGACGCTCACCTGGGAGTCCAGGTTTACTTTCTTGGGGCATAGAGTTCAGAACCAGCATCCAGACTAGCTGTATACACTGTGGAAGAGTGGTGGCAGCATTGCTTCTGGGGCCTGCCTTTTTGGTGGAGAGAGCTACAAGATTCTCCCTCCCTCCCCTCCCCCCTCCCCTCCCTTCCCTTCTTCCCTCCCTCCTTCCTTCCTTCCCTCCCTCTCTTTCTCTTTTTTTCTGAGTTAACTTTGTTCTCTGAACACAACATATCTAGTCAGAGTAGTGTTTTAAACTCTCAGATTAATTCTTCTCTTTGTGTGGGGGTCTTGCTGACCTCTAACTCAAGATCCTCTTGCCTCTGCCGTCTACCTCCAAGTGCTGGGATTATAGGTATGACCCAACCACACTCCCAGCTTTAACTTTATTTTAAATTTGTAAAATATTTGCAGTCCATAAAGATCACATCTAAAAGTCTCATGCTTTTGCTAGGCGGTGTTGGCACACGCCTCTAATCCCAGCACTCAGGAAGCAGAGGCTGGCAGACTCTGAGTTTGAGGCCAGCCTGGTCTACAGAGTGAGTTTCAGGACAGCCAGAGCTATGTAGAGAGATCCTGTCTCGAGGAAAAAAATTCCTTGAGTTTATTCTTACCTTTATCCAGCTTTTTACTGTCTCCATCAATAGCTAGGTAATCAGGTATTTTAATATCTGTGATTGCTAGAACTCATCTATTGTGTCCTCACCTTTTCCCTGCCCCAAGAAAGTGATGATTTTTAAAGCTGTAAGTTTTCATTGTGTAAAAGAACAAGTGGCTCAGCAGTTAGGAGTACTTGTTCTTGCTGAGGACCAGAGTGGATTCCCAGAACCCACATGGTGGCTCACAGCCATCTGTAACTCCAGTCTTGGGTATTCAAACACTCCTGACCTCTGGGAGCACCAGGCACTCATGTGGTGCAGATATAACATACAGCAAAACATTCATACACATATAACAATTTAAAAAATAATGTAGCAAAGAAGAACATAATCTATGGCTTATGGAATACCTTACACAGCTTGTTTAGAAATCAGGTGACTATTATTAGGAACCATAAAACATTTGTAGTCTTTCTTTCAATAGTGCTGAGATAAGAAACTCATTCAAATACATGTAATTTCATAAAATATTCTGTGGATGGGTAAAACTAACAATTTGTGTCACCATTAAGACACTGTGGTAATATACCTAGAGAATATTTACTGACATTGGTAAGATTCTCACAATAATAGAGAAAACAGTGTATAAAATTGAAATATTTT
>NC_034609.1:18187975-18189288 GCF_900095145.1 Mus pahari | reverse complement strand
CCATGTAGTTTCTGGGATTTGAACTCAGGACCTACAGAAGAACAGTCAGTGCTCTTAACCGCTGAGCCATCTCTCAAGCCCTAAAATATTTTCATATTGAATAAAGGAAAAAAGATAATAAATATTAAGGATATTATTTTATTTTAATATTGTTTTGTTTGGCTTGGTTTTTCGAGGCAGGGCTTCTCTGGGTAGCCCTGGCTGTCCTGGAACTCACTCTGTAGACCAGGCTGGCCTCGAACTCAGAAATCCGCCTACCTCTGCCTCCCAAGTGCTGGGCTTAAAGGCATGCGCCACCACTGCCTGGCAAATTTTGTTTTTTAAGACAGGGTGCTATCCAGTCCAGCCTGGCTTCCCAAGTACAGGGATTGTATAGGCAGATATAACCATACTTAACTGTATAGATGTAGTTTTAAATATTTTTTGTTGTAAATATTTTATTGATTATATACTAGCAAGTAGCCTTTTAATCTTTTCATTTATTTATTCACTTTACATCCTGATCATAGCCCCTCCTTCCTCCTCTGACTTCTAATTTTTATTAGTATTTTTTGTGTGGAGCGTATTTATATTTGTGCATGTCGTATATGTTTGTGGGTATATTTGCATGTGTGTGGAGGCCAGAGGTTGACTCTGGAGGACTTTCGCCATTTCTTTGCACCTTTTTGTTTTTAAAGATTTAAAAGAACTTATTTTGGTTTATGTTCTTGCATGAGTTTATTGCACCATGTGCTTTGTGACCTGCCTCGCGTGGGTGCTGGGAATGGAACCCAGCCAGATCCTCTGTGAGGGCAGTAAGTGCTCTTAACCACAAACCATCTCTCTAGCCCCTTTCCATTTCATTTCCTGAGCCAGGTTTTCACTGAACCTGGAGCTCATCAGTTAACTAGACTGTTGGGCCAATGAGCTGCAAGGATCTACCTGACTCTGCCCTCCAGTACTGGGGTTACACACAAGTGTGCTTCTCCACGGGTTTTTCTTGGGTGTGGGGTTCCAAACTCAGGTCTTCAGTGCTTGATAAGTACTGTACCTACTGGAGAGAACTCTTTGTCTTCTGTACAGAGGGCTCTGTAAGCTTGCTTTTGTTAACATCTATGAAGTCGACTTGGTATGCTGGAACTCACCTTTACAAATTTTTTTCTTTTTAGCATCTCAAAGACAAATTTTGGAATTTTATTTTCTACAAGTTCATTTTCATCTTTGGAGTGCTGAATGTCCAGACTGTGGAGGAGGTGGTGATGTGGTGCCTCTGGTTTGCCGGACTTGTTTTCCTGCATCTGATGGTTCAGCTCTGCAAAGACAGATTCGAATAC
>NC_034609.1:18185415-18187964 GCF_900095145.1 Mus pahari | reverse complement strand
AGACTGTGGAGGAGGTGGTGATGTGGTGCCTCTGGTTTGCCGGACTTGTTTTCCTGCATCTGATGGTTCAGCTCTGCAAAGACAGATTCGAATACGTGAGTTTTTAGCCAGCCTCTTTCCTTGCTCAGTCACACGTGTGTGCCAAGTTTAATGTGAGACACCGTGTGAGAAAGTCACAGGGTTGCATGCTGGGGCAGCTCTAAGGCCTGCTAGCTCAGCTGTCATGGCCTGTTTCCTGAGGAACTTCTGCCTGCAGTGGTAGGATGCCTGTTTTCCAGGGAGCTCCCTCGTCCCCATTCCCCAAGCCCTACAGCCACTCCTAGCTGTGGCTTAGGTCAGAGTGTGAAGGAGCCCTGCTGTGTACCCTGTGCACATCCTGTGCTCTTCTGGAGCATTTTTCTTTTCTTGCCCTGACTGGTAGAGCTTTTCTTTCTCACTGGTTTGTACTTTTCTTCTTGGAGTCAAGACTGAGTGAGCTTCCTCTGCTTCCAGTCTGGCTGTAAGATCTGCCTGAGACTTTCAGGTCAGACCTGTGCCAGTGAGCACCTCATCCAGGCTGAGGTAAACACATCTGGAGCAGCTTCCCAGTTGAGCCCACTCTAGGACCTTGTGCTGATGGAGACGGCCTAGCGCTTCTTTGTGAGTTAGCCTTTCTCTTGAAGGCTTGCTTTCTTTTCCAGTTCCTGTTCTTACATGGCGGAGCTGCTAGCCTTCCTTTCTGGGCTGATTGTAGCCAGCATCCAGTACAGCAGTAGTTATAGCTCCACATCTCCTTTCTAGACACACACATGTCCTTGCCTAGAATCAACATACCATTATGCGTGGGACTTCCGCACCTGATTCCTTTCCATTGTCTTAGCCCTAACAGGCTAGGCCTCCAAATGAATTCTGCAAGACAAGCAGAAACACAGCAGAAAAGGATACTGTCTGAGTCCTATAAAATGTTAGATAATTGACATCCTTCTAGAGATTGTAATCTCATGGAAATATAGTGCATATTATGTCTGGTAAATTAAATGATAAAGATCTATAAATCTCAGCTCGTGTATTTAGGACACGGTAGAATTTGGGTTTTTCTGTGTTAGTGTGTTAGTGTGGTGCCCCAAGCAAAAATACCAAATTGATCTTGAATTCTGAGGGCAGTTGCCATGGTGGAAGAATGGACTAACTGTCTTTCTGTTCGGTCCCTTTCAGCTTTCCTTTTCTCCCACCACACCAATGAGCAGCCACGGGAGAGTCCTGTCCCTGCTGATAGCCATGCTGCTCTCCTGCTGTGGACTGGCAGTTGTCTGCTGTGTCACAGGCCACACACATGGCATGCACACCTTGGCTTTCATGGCTGCAGAGGTAAGGTGCCAGGGACAGGCTGTTTCTGATTAGATTCCTAAACATTTTCAAGACCAGAGGGTGGATGACAGATTGCTTTAAAAGATATTTGGTCTTTGACTTTTAACAGGCATTTATTGTTTTCCTGCTTTGGTTGGGTTCTGGTACTGGAAGCTTTTATATGACCTATTTCATATTGTCTTTGGAGAACTATTTTTCTCAGCAATTCAGGACTAGGGGGCTGGCTTGGCAGGTGAGAGCACTGTGAAGCGGAGGCGCTGAGTTTGAATCCTGGCACCATTGTAAAAGCTAGGTGTGCCAGTGTGCACATGCTCTGACCCTAGTGCTGGGTGGAGCAGAGGCAGGCTTGCTGGGTTTGCTGGTCAGCCTGGCTCTGCGTTCACAGAGAGACTGTGTTTCAGAACAGTAAGACTAAGATAGACAGAGTAGAATAGCTGGCATCCTTTTCAGGCCTCCATGTGCACATAGACCATATACAGCAGTTACCACATGCTAGGGATTGGTGTGGGAACTTTTTTTTTTTTTTTTTCACCAGAGCTGGGCATTAAACGTAGGATTTTGTACATCCTGGGCAAGTCTTCTACCATTGGGCCACAGCCCAGCAGGAATCATTTTAAATTCTTTACACATTTGATTCCTTATTAATTCTGTTATGGTGGTGGTGGAGATCCTGAGCCCTAATGTGTGAACTGTTCGAGGTTTCAAAGTGGCCAATGCAGTGCAAGTACTCTTACTTCAGAGTAGGAAAAGCACTCCTTTCAAGGTTTGAAAGAAGAAACGGTTTGTGGTGACTATTAATGTATATAATAACTTTTAAAGCCAAACAAAAAATTTATATAATAATTATTTAAACTGTGTTTCTTACTTTAAAGGATGTGTGTGTGTGTGTGTGTGTGTGTGTGTGTGTGTGTTGCTGGAGATTGATCTGTCATGACACGCAAGAGTTGTCTCTAGCCTTCTATGATTTTGTTTTGTTTTTGAGAATTGGCCTCATTATGCAGCTCTGGCTGGCCTGGAACTCTATGTAAATCAGGCTGGCCTCAAACTCATAGAAATCTGCCTGCCTCTGCTTCCTGACTGTTGGGGTGAAAGGTGTGCCACCATGCCTGGCTACAAAAACAGATTTTAGTGACATTTACTTATTTCATGCGTGTGCTACAGTGTGTGTGTGTGTGTGTGTGTGTGTGTGTGTGTGTGTGTGT
>NC_034609.1:18169520-18185366 GCF_900095145.1 Mus pahari | reverse complement strand
GTGTGTGTGTGTGTGTGTGTGTGTGTGTGTGTGTGTGTGTGTATGGGTGTGTTTGTGTGTGTGTGTGTGTGTGTGTGTGTGTATGTAGATCAGAGGATGCTTGTGAGAGTCAGTTCTACTTCCACCCTGTGAGTCCCAGGATCGAGGTCATGGTGTTAGGTTCATTGACAAGTGCCTTTACCTATTGAGCCATCTTACCAGCCTGAACTTTGTTATATAGAGAATATTTATTTGTTTATTCTTTAACAGTTTCTTATGTGTATACAGTGTATCTTGATCAGGTTTATCCCAGCTTTTCCTGGACTCCCCTTGGACCTCTCCACATGCCACCTTCCACCTCTGTGGTTTCCTCTTTTGTCTTTAATATCCCGTGACTGAATCTAGTGAGTGCTTCTTGTGTACTCACAGGTGTGGGCTATCCTCCTTGATTATTTAAAAATAAACAAAATGGGGCTGGAAAGCTGGCTCAGCGGGTAAGAGCACTGACTGCTCTTCCAGAGGTCCTGAGTTCAATTCCCAGCAACCACATGGTGACTCACAACCATCCATAATGGGATCTGATGCTCTTTTCTGGTGTGTCTAAAGACAGCTACAGTGCACTCATATACATTAAATAAATAATAAATAATTAAAAAATTTAAAAAAATGCTTTCTAAAAACTTAAAGAAAATAACCACTTTTCTCTGGTAGAAACCCAATTAAAAATTAAAGGTTTATTTTTGTATGTGTTGGTGTTTTGCTTATATTTATGTATGTGTGCTATTTGCGTGCAGTACCTATGGAGGCTGGAAGAGGGTGTTAGACTTTTGGAATTGGAGTACAGTTGGGAGCTGCCATGTGGGTGCTGGGAACTGAACACTGATTCCCTGGAAGAGCAGCCAGTGCTCTCGAGCACCCAGAACCCAAAGTTTTTGTATATGTTAAAGATTTTTCTAGAGTTATTTATTTTTTATGTGTCCAAGTGTTTTGCTTGTGTGTATATATTTGTTGCATATATGTCCCTGGTGCCTTCAGAGGTCAGTAGAGGACATTGGACCTCCTTAAACTGGAATTACAGGGGACTCTGAACCACCACGTGGGTTCTGAGATCCAAGAGCAGCAAGTTCTCTTAACTACCGAGCCATCTCTTCAGTCTGTTTGTGTCTTTATAGTCAACTTTCCTTCAGCCAAAGACCAACTTTGTAATTACCTTTACCTATAATTGCTAATTGGAAAGATGAAATATACTAGATACTTTTAATTGTACTCTCCACAGTCTGAGTTATCTTCAGTAAGCTGGTAGCTGAAATTATTAAATGGAAAATTCTGGAGGTAATCGTTGATAAGTTTTGGGTTTTGGTGCTGCATTTAAACTCCATGCCACGTGCCTTCTCCTACTCTAGTGCTACACTTGCCCCACATTATAAGCTGTCCGTTCTGCACTGTCCTGAGGAGCAGAGTGACGCTGGGTGCTGGGCTGCCTGAAGCATGAGTCATTTATTTGTTTAGGGCATCCATATTGCACGTGCTACTCACCTGCTGGTCATTTACTGGCCAACTGTTTGATTACCTAGAGCAGTGTCCTAGTGCTTGTGATTGAGTGTCCTAGTTACTTTCATGTTGCTGTGATAAAGTGCGTCAACAAGCCAACTTAAAGGAGAAAGGCTTTATTTTGGTTTATCGTTCCTGATGGATACGGTCCATAATGACAGGGAAGACATGGTGGCAGGAGGAGGAAGCTGGCTCTTCACATCACATTTGCCTTGAAGAAGCAGAAGGCAGTGAACGCATGCTGCAGCTCAGTTCTCCTCTATCTATACAGTCCAGGGTCCCAGTCGGGATGGTGGACACTCTCTCTGCCTCACTTAACCTAATCCATATAACCCTGAAAGCATGCTTAGAGGCCCATCTACTAGGTGGTTCCAGATCCTGTCCAGTTGACAGTAGATTCTGATTATCACCAGATAACCTCTATCTGCTTAATACTGACCATAGTGTACAAGATCAGTGAAGCAAAGGAGGCAGTAGGTATAAGCCAGGACAGGAACCTATAATACAATATGGTAATGCATTAGGACATATAGGAAAAAGACACACACACATACACACACACATACACACACCTCATACATATATAGCATATGCTTTTAATCCTAGTGTTTGGGAGGCAGAGGCAGGCTGATCTCTGTGAGTTCAAGGCCAGTCTGGTCTATATAGTGAGTTTCAGGTTAGCCAGGGCTATATAGTGAGACCCTGTGTGAAAAAAAGAGGAAAGAAACAACATACCTCCTTTGGATAGGAGAGAGCTATGTAGTAGATATACTGAAGATACTGATTTTACTGTCAAAACAGATTAGGTATAAATATTTAGGAATTTGTTAGAAGCAAGGGTAAAGTTTATTTTTGCCTAGCAGTATTCAATTCAGAGTATATATAGTGCCAATAAAATGGGGCCTGGGCTGGAGAGATGACTCAACAGTTAAGAGCCCTGACTGTTCGTTCAGTGGGCCCAGGTTTCATTCCCAGCCACCCACATGGAAGCCTTCAATTGTCCCTAATTCCAGTTACAAGGGCTCCTACACCCTCTTGATGATAATGGTCACCAGGCACGCATGTGGTGTGCATCATGCACATAAAATAAATATTACAGTTTTTTAAATTAGGAAAACATTTAAGTACTTAGTGAAAATGTAATCCCAGTTGCGTATGTATATGTAAAGGAATATAGTAAATGTGTTTCCTTTTTTAAAAACCTACTTAAAACATACATACATATAATAATTAGATTGCCTTAAGTATTTTATTACAAAGTATTATTTGAGTGATATTCTTACTTGCTTTTTTCCCCCCCAATTATCTAACTTTCAGTTCATAGTCCACCAAACTTAGAAAAAGATATACCTAAAAGTAAACACATTTAAAGTAGGTTGAGTGGCTGGGTGTGGTGCATCTATATACTTAACGTCCCAGAATCCAGGGAGATGTCTGAGCTTGAAGTCGGCATGGTCTACATACATAGCTGTGGGCCAGCTAAGACTACATAGTGAGACCTTGTTTCAAGAAACAATCAACTTCACCTCCCCTTTTTACACAGTACTCAGGCAGTATACATTGGCTTCGAACTCCTGAGCCTCCTGTCCTGAGATCATTGGTGTGCATGATCATGTGTGGCTTGAAGAAATGTTTCTTAAGATCAGTTTCTAGTTTTAAAAAAAAATGGCATGAGAGTCTTCTTTGAGGTTTGATTCCTTTGTTCTTCTGTGTTCTGGTAAAGGAGGATACAAGAGCCTGAGGGCAGAGCTGCGGTGCCCGTGTGTGAAGGTTGTAGGTGACACGTCCTTGGCAATGCAGGGTCACCCCAGGCAGATCCTCCTTTAGGTAACCAACCATGGTGATTTAGAGTTGTGTCAGATAGAGGTGGGTGTTTGACACTTAGGATGGACCTCATCATTGCCAAGGGCACTCCTAGGAGGTGGGCAGGCATGGCTGCTTTATTGTTATCAGCTGGAAAAGGCTCAGCACAAGTTGATGTCCTGGGTTAGGAAGATATTCCTCAGTAACTGGGGTGATAAACTTGACCAATTTACTTTTCATCTTGTTTGTTTTTAGAAATTTGCTTTTTAAGTAAACTAAGAAGTATTTCTTTTTTGCAGTCTCTTCTTGTGACGGTGAGGACAGCTCATGTGATTTTAAGGTGAGTAGAAATGTTGGAGAGATGATTGACATTTACTTGTTCAGTTGGCTTTGAGATGTAATAGTTTAAATATATAACATTGTGACTAAACTATAGCATGTTTAAGTTAAAGGAGAATATATAGCAGTGTGACTAAACTATACCATGTTTAAGTTCATTCATTAAGTAATGGTCAACTAACATGCTGTTCTCTTTCTGTCTGTATTGTAGATATGTAATTCACCTCTGGGACCTCAACCATGAAGGGACATGGGAAGGAAAGGGAACCTATGTGTACTACACTGACTTTGTCATGGAGCTCACTCTCCTGTCCCTGGACCTCATGCACCATATTCACATGCTGGTGAGTCCCCCAGGGAGAGCTCTGACAGGGCTGACCCTGGCTTGTACATTAAAACATCGAAATACTCAAGGTAACGTGGACAAACCCTTTGAGAGGCTTGAGTGTGATTGGGCCGCCTTCCTCCTTTGGCGGCTAGGTGGGAGGCAGTGCTGTGGGGCTGCTTCGGGTGGTGGGTGTCCAGCTCAGTGCTGTGCTAGGAGCTGTCATTAAACTGCTGACAGTCAATAGAGCATCCTTAGAGCATGATAAAGGGGACCTTCCCTGTAGTGTCTGTGGCTTTCCTACTAAACATGTGCTCTTTAGTGGGAAGGAATTCTTGCTGCTTTTACCTTCTAAGGATTTATGTATGGTTTCCTACCTTTGTAATTGAAAATGAAGTCTTTGTACTTAAAATCTACCTCATTAAATTGGTGTGTCAGTAGTTTCAGTGTTGAAGCCAGTTCAGTCTTACCCACCTGTATAATTCTAGAACTTGTGAAGAAAAGGCAGGAGACTCATCAAGTTCAAGGTCAGCCTGGGTATATACTGAGACCTTGTCTCAAACACCAGGGACTGACTGGGGATGAAGCTAAGAGAAGAGCACTCACCTATAAAATACACAATGTTCTGGGTTTGGTCCCCAGCACCATAGAAAGGAAATGTTATTCTCTTTGACAGGTGAGCATTAAAAAAAAAAAATCTAATAATGATGAGAATCAGTGTAGTAATGGGCAATTTATAAACTCGTCACAGTAACATTTAAAAGGCACTGACTGGGACATCATATTTATAAGTGTATTTTTTGAAGATAAAAAAAATTAAACATTTTGCTTTATTTTTTTAACTTTATAAATTTTATTATAAAAAAACCTTGCAAATAAACACTACACTCTAAAACAGACCCAGAGACTATACAACTTAATGTGTATTTGTAAGTTTGCTTGACCGGACATCTTTTTACATTAAGCTTTTAAATTCTGCGTTGATTACTCAGGAGAGGTTGTGACAGTGGGAGTATACCTAGGTGGAAGAGCCATGTGTACTGTTTGGGGCAATCAGATAAATCCATGCATTTATATAACATACTGAGAGATTGTTCTGTTTCCCTTTCACCAACCTAAAGAGCCTCTGCTGTGCATATCCCTTCATCACTAGCAAGTGTGTGTGTGTGTGTGTGTGTGTGTGTGTGTGTATCCTTGTGTGGGCCCAGTGGTTGATGGGAGGTATCCCCCCCCCTCGTTGTTCTCCACCCTGTTTTTGAAACAGGATTTCTTCACTGAATCTGGAGCTCAGTGATGAACTGGACTGCTCAGTGAATTTCAGAGTCCTTCTGGCTTCATCCTTCTAGCTCTGGGGTTACAAATGTGCATGGCCACACCTGGCATTTTGTTTAGTTTTGTTTTTTGTAGCCTTGACTGTCCTGGAACTCTGTCGGTAGGCTAGGCTGTCTGGAATACACACAGATCTTCCAGCCTCTGTCTCCCAGGTGCCAGGATTAACTGACTGGCACAGGCCTGGCTTTTTATATGGGTGCTAGAGACTCTAACTTAGCATCTTATTCCTTTACTCAGCGTTGAGCTGTGTCCTTAGCCCTTTGCATTTGTTTTTATTGTATATTTTACTTCCCTCTATCTCTTTTTAGTTATTTGGCAACATCTGGTTATCTATGGCTAGCTTGGTCATCTTTATGCAACTTCGTTACCTGTTCCATGAGGTACAGCGCCGAATCCGTCGACACAAGAACTATTTGCGAGTGGTAGGAAACATGGAAGCCAGGTTTGCTGTTGCAACTCCAGAGGAGCTAGCTGTCAATAATGATGACTGTGCAATCTGCTGGGACTCCATGCAGGCTGCAAGGAAACTGCCCTGTGGACATCTTTTTCACAAGTAGGAGCTGTGTGCAGGGTGCTTGGGGATGGGTTTCTGTCTTGGCGTGTGAGTGCTTTTTCCGTGGTTTTGAATACATCCCAGCGCTAGAGCAGGAATGTCCCCCCGACCTGGCCTTGTCGGTGATGGTGCTTGGAAGCCTGCGACTAGCATTTTGTTTTTTTAAACCTGTGAGCGTTTTCTTCTTGTTTGCCTTTAGATGGTTCTTTATTTGCATTTGCCAACTTAATTTCTATCTATTAGCATTCTTCAAATTTTTCCCCATTTTGAGTTCTAGAGAACTGGGTTGAAATGGAACCAGACCAAGAACACTCAAGTGATCCATTAGCAAAGGTCACAGGCTTGACCCTTCCATACATCACCAAGATCAGAGAAGATCTCAGATTTCAGAGATATCTTGAAGCAAAATACTTTTGTGCATGGATTTAGTATTTTGCTATTGCTAGATTTAGAGGTTTGTTTAAGAAAAACAGGGCTCTGAAGTACTGGTGCCTGCCTTTAATCCCAGCACTCAGGAGGCCAGCCTGGTCTACAGAGTGAGTTCCAGAACAGCCAAGACTACACAGGGAAACCCTGTCTCAAAAAACACACAGAGAGAGACAGAGAGACAGAGACAGAGAGACAGAGATAGAAATGAAGGGAAACGGGACTCTGAAGAATAGTAACAAAGCAATCTTGATTCAGATTAGAAGGAAGTGACTTTTAGCAGGAGTGAGATCTTCGAAGGCAGAGCAGATTGGGAGGCTGTAAAATGGGAGGCACAAGGAGCAGCTCCATCAGAGGGTAAAGTTGATGTGTTGATGGAACCAGATAGAAGCCAGAGTGGGACTCATGGTAGAGGAAGGAGTGTGTCTGCCAGGGGAGATGTGTCTGGCCGGGGCTGGAGGAGGGTGGGATGGGCAGGACACCATTGAAGGATTTTAAGTGAGGTGCTGGATAGAGAGGAGTGAATTAGATCCACAGAGCCAGTGTTTTGAAGAAAAGGCCATGGTTATAACCGTATTGGTCAGTAGCTGTGGTAGTAAATAGAAAGATCATTTGAGTAAAGCACTCAAGGATGGAAGAGGCTGAATGCTAGATGAGTGAGCCACCTGGATTCTGAAGTAGCTGAATGGAGTTGGAGATGAGAAGCCAGGCCACGAAGTGGTGGAGGAGAGACGGTAACCAGAGGATGTCTGCAGTAGAGGGGGTAGCGATAAGTATTTGTCAGCATTTACATCTGCTTAGTGGTAAATAAAAGTCAAGTGAAATGAGAAAAACAGTAATTCTGGTGATTTCTCACAAAATATGTTGACGAGCAATTGAATATGTTCTATCTCTTCCTTTGAACTCTTCGATAGCTCCTGCCTTCGTTCTTGGCTAGAACAAGACACCTCTTGTCCAACGTGCAGAATGTCTCTTAATATTGCTGATGGCAGTCGTGCCAGGGAAGACCATCAAGGAGAGAACTTGGACGAGAACTTGGTTCCTGTAGCAGCTGCCGAAGGCAGGCCTCGCTTGAACCAGCACAATCACTTCTTCCACTTTGATGGTAAAGTGGCTCCAACTTCTACAGCTATCGGTTTGGTTTTCTGCTAAAGTGATATTGTTAGGATTGCAAACTGCCCTGTATAGAAAAGTTTACTAGTACTTAAAAATTTTTTTACTACCTTTTACTAAATTCATTTATTCTGTGTGGTTATGTTTGTAGTACATGTATATGTATACTACATGGTATCCCTGTGGAGGTCAGAGGGCACATGAATGTTGGTTCTATTCTTGTGTTATGGATCCTGGGGACTAACTGGCTTATCAGGCTTACCATCCAGAACCTTCACTTGCTGGGTTATCTTGCTAGGCTTGTACTACATTTTAACTTCCTTTATTTAGTTTTATTACAGGTTTTTTGTTTTGTTTTTTGTTTTTGTTTTTTTCTGTGTATCCGAGACTGGCCTTGTTGTTCCTTAGTCTCTTTAGAGTTATGTTTACAGGTTTGTAACCACCATGTCTGCCTTATACCTCAGTTTTAGAAGTGTTCGGGGTGGATGGATGAGTAGGTGGAACTGAGGGGTTATTCTGTGTCATTAATAAGTGGGGTGAGACAGTCAGTGGGGTATGCCTTTAATCCCAGCACTCAGGAGGCAGAGGCCAGCCTGTCTACAGAGTTATTTTCAGGATAGCCAGGGCTACACAGAGACCCTGTCTTGAAAAAAAGGAGGTGGAGGGTGAGGTGGGGAGGTGGAAGTAGTGAAACTGAATTAGTGTGTCTTTAAGGAGCCCACATAACTAGTTCAATAGTTAGCCTTTGCTAAAAATTGGTTGTATTGGCGTGTTACATAAACTTAGGAAGAAGGTTCCTTGAGTTGTCCTCTCAGGGAGTACCATAGGTGGAATCTGAACTGGAGCCCTGTTGCTTTCTTCATAAAGCATGGCTGGTCCTGCAGCTTGGATTCTAAAGTCACAGGTATTATATGGGGCTGATTATCTTGAGTCATGCCACCCGGTGGATATTAAGCCCATCAATTCCAGTGCCATGGGTTGTGTGAATTCCTGCTCTGAAATTTTCTTAGGAGAGGTGCTGTTGAGACTCTGATTTAAGTTAATCTCGGGGTGAAATATGGTAAGAATATTGGTATAGTCCTGAAAGGCTCAAGGGGAGTAAAGGCCACTGTCTGAAGGGGCTTCAAGGAGCTGGTTTGGTTCTGTTGTTAACAAAGGGAGTAGAACACAGACCTTTAGTCCCAGCACATGGGAGGCAGAGGCAGAGAGAGGCAAAGGCAGGCAGATCTCTGTGAGTTGCAGGCCAGCCTGGTCTACATAGAGTTCCAGACCAGTTGGGGTTACATGGTGACTCATAACGAGAACCATCCCAAGTGTTAAAGTGGGGTTTTCCCCCACAGTCCCAAGCTCCTGAGACTCAAACAGTATTTACAGACACCTTGGCTGTAAGCTTTGACTGTTCCCAGCTGATTCATAGTAATCATCCCATTATGCTAGTCGGAGTTGTACCATGTGGCTGGTTTCCTCTGTTCCCCTTCTGTGCTTCTGCCCTTCTACATGTACCTGGGGCAAATCCTTCACGTCTGGCTCTGCCCCAGACTCCTTGCTTCCCATGGAATTTCCTGCCTCAGCTATAGCCAATCAGCTTTATTTGACAGGCAAAGCTTCCAGACAGACATAGAGATTCCTTAGAACCAAGCATAAGCTTGTTCTCTCTCAGTGCTGGGTTGAACTCTTCCATGTGGGCCTCAGCGTGCTAGTCCAGCCCCTTACCTCTGAACTGTGTAGTCCCAGCCCCTCACCTCTGAGCTGTGTAGTCCCAACCCTTTTCTGTTTTCTCTTTGAGACAGGGTCTCATGATGTTTCTCAGGCTGACTTTTCACTTGTTAATTCTCTTGTCACAACCTCCCAAGAAGCTAGGATTACAGACCTGCACCACCAGACTTGGCTTACTAGGTACAGCTTCTGAAATGTGTTGGCTGTTGGCAGATCTTGGAGATATATATATTCTGTAGTCAGTCATTTTGTCCCTTGTGCTCTTTAAAAACACCCATTTATTCTAAGTACATTTTGTTTGGCAAGACCCCTTGAATCCTATGCTGCTGCTTGGCTGTAAAGCATACAACCCCACACATGAAGCTCGATATGAATTATTTTGTAGTTGGCACATGATGGCTTTGAATTGTGATCCTAAAATAACAGAAACTACAACTGCTAATGATTATATCACTCCACAAACCTATGTTGGAGAACGCTTTGAAAAATAATTTTTAATCTGAAAACTAAGGTAATCCCCCATTCCACAAGGCATTGTTTCATCGTGTAGTTCTTGCTGGCTCGGGTTCACTATGTTGACCAGGCTGACCTTGAATTCACAGAGATCCTTCTGCCTCTATCTCCCAAATGATCAGAGTAAAGGTGTATATTAGGGAATGGAGGTGTGTACCTCTCCTGAATGGGTAAGAGAACACCCCTATACCTATTTTTAAAAAGGCATTCAGCACAATGCCCAGACCAAGGTTAAATCTTTAAGTTATATTAAGCAGAAAGTATTTCATGAAGGTAATCATGGAAATGATTCCTCTACATGAGGAGTAATTTGTGTTGGTTGTAGTAGAGGAGTGGAACTGAGCTGTTAGAGCAGTTCCAGAGTCATGGGAACCCTTGACAAGAGAAGGAATTGCAGGTGGAATGGCTGTCTGGCCTCACATCCTGCCATGTCATTAACCTGTGTGGTCTTGGATGTGTTCCCTAACTTCTCAGTGCCTCGAGGACCAAAGACCAAGGTTGGGGCCAGAGTCATATCTCTGAGGGGAGTGGAAAGCACGTGTAGGTTTTTGTGAGGACAGAATAAACTAATCTGGATAGCATAAAGAAAGCCCTCAGTGAATAGCAGCGCTTGGTAGAGTGGCTGGGTACACAGATGACACTGGGGCAGGGACCAGGGCACTGATTCTTGTGTTGGACTCTGATTTGTCTTAGGGTCCCGGATTGCGAGCTGGCTGCCAAGTTTTTCAGTTGAAGTGATGCACACTACCAACATTCTTGGCATCACACAGGCAAGCAACTCTCAGCTAAATGCCATGGTAAGAATTGCTAACTGCTTAAAATGAGAACTAGTGAGTGGTCAGGAGGGCACAAGGAGCTCCAGGACATGTGGCTAGTGTGGCGTGGCTAGTATAGTGTGGATCGTGTGGCGGGGATAATGTGGTGGGGATAGTGTGGCGGGGATTGTGTGCATGACCTTGCTAGTTTCTCGCTTACCTAGTAGCACAGCCAAGTTTTCAGGGACCACTTCCATTTCTTTCCATTTACTCCTCTCTTCTAGCCGGGCCGGCGGGCTGTGGTGGTTACTCCTCTCTTCTTTGTCTCCCTCCCCTCTTCCCTCCCTGTCTGGAACCAAAGATTAAATCCACCTTGCATTTGCTAAGCGTGCTACCACTGAGCTTTGACACAATAAGCTGGTGCTGACTAGTGAGTGCTCAGGTAGTAAGGCCAGTCAGGAACTTGATTTTGTTTTACCTGTGGCAGTGCTCACTACCAGGTCTACCCAACTGACCTAAGCCTACACTGAGACTCCTTGATTTAAGCAGACATTCAGAAGGACGTAGTGACAAGAGTGACCAATATAAAGAATTACGTAAGAATTATCAAATACATTTTTTTGTTCCTTTGCCTCCAAAGTGGTGTGTGTGTGTGTGTGTGTGTGTGTGTGTGTGTGTGTGTGTGTGTGTGTGTGTCTGTGTCTGCATGTCTCTGCACCTTGTAACTTTGAGGCATGCTGTTGGCTCAAGGAAGTTGTCCAAATGCTTTTTGCATTTTTCTGAAGCTGTGTATTTGGTTTTGGGGATAGGGTTCTGTCTGACATGGAATTCTATGTAGAACAGGCCTGCCTTCCTTTTTTCCTCCTGAGTGTTGGAACTGAAGGCATATGCCACCAAACCTGGCCAACCTTAAGTTCTCTATTGAAAAAAAATTGTGTTAAAAGTCTGTCTCTGAGCCGGGTGTGGTGGTGCATGCTTTTAATGTCAGCACTTGGGAGGCAGAGGCAGGCGGATTTCTGAGTTTGAGGCCAGCTGGGTCTATATAGTGAGTTCCAGGACAGCCAGGGCTACACAGAGAAGCCCTGTCTCGAAAAACAAAAACAAAACAAACAAACAAACAGTCTGTCTCTGTGAGTGGACTGTACTCCGCTCTGCAATTGCAGTGCCCTCAAGGCAGACGCGAGTCTTCTCAGCAAGGGTGGTCTGTATGTAAGCCCAAAGGCTGGCAAGGAGACAGTTGCTCAGGCTGCGGTGGGGTTGTACTGGGAACTTGGAAAGGGTTTGTCAGAGGAAATTCTTTTCTTTTTCATCGCTTCCTCTCTCCCTCCCTGGTGGAGCTCCTGGGCATTGCTTATATGTGAGGGCTCCTTCTCTCCTCCCTCTGCCTCTGTTCCTTTCTCGTCTCTCCTCCATCTCTGTATGCTGGACACTAAACCTAGGGCCTTGTGCCTGCTAGGCAAGGGTTTTGCTACTACTCTACACTCGTGTCTCCCTGCTTTCGGAGGTGGGGTCTCTAGTCCAGGTTAGCTTGAACTCATGATCCTCCTGCCTCCGCCTCCTGAGTATTGGGATTAGAGAACACAGCCATGGGTTGTTTTTTAGTGAGGAATGTGTGACTAGGAATGATCTTTGGAAAAGTAGAAGTTGAAGGTACAAAGCCTGTAGAAATACTGACTGCAAGGGTACCACCCTTCAGGTGGAGGGGTAGAGTAGAAGTGGAGAAGGGAAGAGAGCTTTATTGATAAAAGGAAGGGTAGATAGAGCTGCAGACAGTGTTTGGGATTTGGATAAAAAAGAAAAGATGGATTGGCTTACTGTAGGCTAGAAGTAGAAGCAATTTGAATGTGAATGAATGAACAGAGAGGAAACTTGTGCATATAGTGGGATAGTGCTCTGCCTTAAAGCTGTGGTGATTCTGGCCCTTGCTACCCTGTAGAGACACGTGAGGCCAGTGTTCGAAGGGGAAAGCTGGGGATAAAAAGACAGATGGAAATGGTTTTTGATCACAGCAAACATAGAGAATGCAGGACACATGGAAAGCTCCTGCTGTCTCCCTCTTGCTCCTTTCTCTGAGATCATCACCGAGAGGTCTAGTACCCTATGACAATAAAAGCAAAGCAGTGTGCAGGTGATCTGCTGAGCCAAAGTGGCCTTTACCTGTGCTTTCAAGATAATGATGCCAGCCTCTGTGTCCAGGGCCTACCATGAGTACTGACCGTCGAATATGCTGAGAGTGACCTTTGCTGTGTTTTCTTCATGTTTCTCTAGGCTCATCAGATTCAGGAGATGTTCCCTCAGGTCCCGTACCACCTTGTGCTCCAGGACCTCCAGATGACACGCTCCGTGGAGATAACAACAGATAACATCTTAGAAGGACGGATTCAAGTACCTTTCCCCACGCAGGTAAAACTGGGGCTTTATGCCTAACAAATGTATTTTATTTTTACAAAGATTTAGTCCTAACACCTAGATATTATTTATGATGAGGAAAGGTTTATATAAATTTCATTTTATTCAAATCTTGCATGAGAACAGATCAACCAAAGGTAAGTACAGATAATTCAAGTACATTTTATGCAGAAACATACCCCCAATCAGCCTTCCCTCGCTGCAGGTCTGTATCGGGATGCCATTGGCTCCTGTCAAAGGTTGACATCTATTTTTGTTAAGAGCAAAGAGTGACTATTTAGGTTCTGCTTGTTCCACATTCTGCTGCAACTAAAGCAGCCATTAGCAAAGAGGATGTGGATGAGCAAGACTGTGGTCCAGTAAAACATTCTTTGTAGAAGTAGAGAGGGGTGAACATGGGGCTATAGTTTATGGATCGCTGGCACTCCAAGAGAAGACTGGTCGTATATCATGTGGTGTGTTAGTGACAGTTCACATCTCTCTAAGGCTTGGACTTTGGACGTCATTAAAAAGGTCAGAGTTTGTGCCTCATCACTTGGCCTCTGAGAGAGGCACAGAAAGAGCAACAGAGGAGCCTTCAGTAATACTGAGGAACTTAATATAAGGCCAGATAATCATCTACCAAAGTTCCTCAGTACAGTCTATAAGTGAACAGAAATGTATCAATAAAATTCAAAAAGATGTCTGGGCGTGGTGGCACGCGCCTTTAATCCCAGTACTCGGGAGGCAGAGGCAGGTGGATTTCTGAGTTTGAGGCCAGCCTAGTCTACAGAGTGAGTTCTAGGACAGCCAGGGCTACACAGAGAAACCCTGTCTCGAAAACAACAACCAAAAAAAAAAATTTTAAAAGATGTAGCTCTTTTGACGAGTGTAGCCTTTGGAGACAGCTGGGCTAAGGTGGGGCTCAGCTCTCTGACCTATTAGCTGCCTTTGGAGCTGGCAGAGTTGCCTCATATGGCCAGATAGGGTTGTCAGTGAAATACACAAACCAGACAGCAGACATGAAGGTGCTCAGACCTCACAGGATGTGTCCTGTGGGAAGGACCCAGAACAGCTCTAGCCTGGAGACTTAATTGCAGTGCCTGCTTCAGAGCACTTTAGGAAGGTTATGAAAACCTGGAACAGTGTTTACTCCATGCAGTTGACCTTTGCCCTTGCTTTCCTGGTCATATTATTGAACAGGAAGCTGAATATGGAGCATTTACTAATAACTACTCTCAAACACGGAACTCCATGTGGGCCTCCACGTCCTTGGTCTCACCTTTCAGGCTGTGAACTGTGTCAAGAACTGTCACCTGCCCCTTTGTTATCCCATCCTGAATGACCGGCGTGCTTTCTTTCAGCGCTCGGATAGTCTGAGGCCTGCACTGGACAGCCCAGTGGAGAGGCCCAGCACTGACCTGGAGGAGGGAGAAGCTTCTGCCCAGGTAGGTCAGCTTACCAGGAGCTGTGCTGTGCAAGTGCGGTAGTTACAGTCACCTTGCCCTGGCAGCAGCAACTTAAGGGAAAGCTGTTTATTTTGGTTGATAGTTGGAGAGAGTTTCAGTCTGTCACGGTGGGGAGTTGTGGTGGGGTAGTTGAGTTCATGGTGACCAGACCTTGTGATGGAGGAAATTTCATCATCACAGGCTAGACAGCAGTGAGCAGGGCAGGGACAGAGGGCTACCACCTTGGAAGGCCTGACACTGGTCACTTACGTTTGCCTGCTAGGCTCCACTGTGAGAGTCCAGTTTTCCAGATCCCATTTATGATTGGAGCAGGCCCTGGAGGTATGCCTCCTCAGAGCCCAAGACTCCTGCTTCTGCTTCCTGTCTGGCAGAAGTTCCAGCAGACACTTGTGTAGGGGTGCACTGGCAAGGGAAGGCAAAGGCCTGTGTTAACAGCTGCCTCTCTGCCCAGACGGAGCGTGTACCACTGGCCCTCAGTCCTCGCCTAGAGGAGACCTTGGACTTCAGTGAGGTCGAACTAGAGCCCATCGAGGTGGAAGACTTTGAGGCCCGAGGGAGCCGCTTCTCCAAGTCTGCTGATGAGAGACAGCGCATGTTAGTCCAGCGGAAGGATGACCTCCTGCAGCAGGCTCGAAAGTGAGTTGATTCTCCAGCCCTAGTTGGCACACATAAGTTACAGGGCAGATGGCGGCTGGGTGCCAACATGTCTCAGCCTATGCATGAATTAGCTCTGAGGAGGAACACTGTTAACCCATGTGACAGACAGAGGTAAGAAAGCAATACCTAGGGTGGTTAATCCTGCCAGGACCTGAGGATCCCTCTTGAGCACTGTTCCTTGGACTGGCAGTATGAACAAGCACCTGTGTTCCATGAGGTCCCTGCCTTGGTGGCAGCTGGGACACACACTGTGCTTGGGGTGGGAAGGGTGGGCCTTGCACAGGCCTGTTGCCATAAGACCCAGTGCTGTCTGTGACAGGGAGGTAGGGAGAGCAGAGAAAGTTGAACTGTCATTTGATCATCCTCTCCCTGGGAATTAGGTTCATCCATGGACGGGTCTGTGCTGGCCTTCCCGCCTGGCTTCTTCCCTCTGCCCCCTTATTTTTTTCTTTTTTCTTTTTCTTTTTTTTTTTTTTCTTTTGGTTTTTCGAGACAGGGTTTCTCTGTGTAGCCCTGGCTGTCCTGGAACTAACTCTGTAGACCAGGCTGGCCTTGAACTCAGAAATTCGCCTGTGCCACCATGCCTGGCCCTCTGCCCCCTTCTTGGCTCTGCCTTCTTCCTCTCTTCCTCTTCTTTTATAGTTTTGGGTTGAGTATGGGGCTTTACACATGCTGAGCAAGTGCCCCGCTGCTGAGCTGCACTGTACCCTGGCCATGGGCAAGGATCTTCTCATCACAGGATGGTCTTCAGTGACAGCTTTGTGAAGGTGCTTGTGGAGAAGGGGACACTCTTCCCGTTTCCCATCTTTCTCTCTCTTGTGGCTTCATTTCTTATAGGCGGTTCTTGAACAAAAGTTCTGAAGATGACGGGGCCTCAGAGAGACTCCTCCCTTCTGAAGGCACATCCTCTGACCCCGTGACCCTGCG
>NC_034609.1:18168234-18169509 GCF_900095145.1 Mus pahari | reverse complement strand
GCGGTTCTTGAACAAAAGTTCTGAAGATGACGGGGCCTCAGAGAGACTCCTCCCTTCTGAAGGCACATCCTCTGACCCCGTGACCCTGCGCCGAAGGATGCTGGCAGCCGCTGCTGAGCGGAGACTTCAGAGGCAACGGACAACCTAGTGTTTCTTCACCTTCCTCAGCCTCCTGCCCAGCCCTGCCTACCAGAAGAGGCCTGTCCCAGTTCTGCCTGCTGTGTGGAGAGACTTGCGACTGCATTGCTGTTGCATAAAGCATGTGGTCTTTAGTGTGTGGACAGCTGACAAATTTAATCCTTTGTAATACTTTCTATGTGACATTTCTCTTCCCCTTAGAAACACTGCACATTTTAACTCTAGGCATGGTCTCTTCTGGTGTTGACTGGACTTGTTGGGAGTAGGGGACAAGCAAAAGGAAGTGGGCACCGGGGCGCTCGCCTGCCTGCAGCAGCTAGTTTGAATTTCTGTTTTGATATAAGCCACAGCAGATGTTGGGTATTTTATAGCACCACANCTGGAAGGAAGCACAGATCCTGGGAGGGTGCATAACCGCAGTCAGAAGGTGCGCAGCAGGAGCCTGACCCACCACCGTGGCAAGGTAGCCTACTATTAAATTCTGTGCTTAGGGAGGAAGNAGCCTGTGTTTCAGAGGCCAGTCCCACAGGCTCTGGACCTCCAGACCAGCAGGGCAAAATGTAGAAAGANCTGGTTTGGTACCTGAAGTAGAAAGAGGAAGCTCAGGGCTGCAGAACGAGGAAACTCTTTTCTGCCCTTAACATTCAGGGCCAATCTGAGCCCCAGTCCCCAGCCAGCTTTACTTCCATTCACTCCGGTGCTCTTCATGCATCACAGAAGCTTGCCCCCAGGGCCACTGCCTCTTCCTTGCCACTCCCTGCTTAATCTAGGCATGGGAAGGGGTTGAGTAGCAAACTTTGGTTATGACTCTAATTCCTTGGTCTACCCAATTAGGCTATGCTAAACACAATGGGTTTGATCCTTGGAAAAAGGCATGGGGCCTGCCCGGCAGGGGCAGGAGTGTTTGGAGGACACTGCTGAAGAAATACCTTTCGAATCTTTCTCCCCTGGAGCCCTTCAGTTCCCTGCTTTTGTGTCTGTGGGTCTCATTAAACAGAAACAGAGGATGTTGAATAATCCACATGCCTCAAGCAGTCTCGGTCCCAGATCGTCTCAAATTCTCCATGTATTTAAGGATTTGAAACATGCAATCATAGGATACATAGTTTTATGTCCCATTGGATTAAGGTTTTTTTT
>NC_034609.1:18126578-18168128 GCF_900095145.1 Mus pahari | reverse complement strand
TGACAAGTAACTGAGAAAAGGATAAGAGGCAAATAGGTGAAGATAATTTATTTCAATAAATCTTTGAAAAGCCTTACCTTGAACTGCTGTGAGTTAAATTCCTATGAGGTTTTGTTTTTGTTTTTGTTTGGTTTTGGTTTTCTGAGGGCATAGCAATTTGTTTTTACTGTAAAGCAACAATAATAAAAAGCAATCTCTTATAGTGTGTTGTGTGGGGCCCCCTGGAACCCCACGCTGTTCTTGTGTGTGCTGTTTGGGTTGGGGTGTTTTATAATCCTGTTCAACTGGGTGGGGCGTGGCTTCTCCTATGTTTTACTCGGAGGAGGCAGCACCAGGCTTGTCTTTGTCTGACACCTTTCCATGCTGCACATGAAAATAAAGGGGAAGCGAAGTCCGCTGTTCTTCCATTTCAGATGTGGGAAGGTAGAAACCGCTTGCAGTCCATTTCAGGGGGTCTACAAACATTGTAGACTATTGAACAGATGTCAGTGGAAGTGCCTTAACGTGGCTTAAGATGGTCCAAGGAGAGATGGCCCACATTGATGCTTGGTTTGCTCGCTCTGTAGATGGGTTGGGTCGAAGGGAAGCTGGTGGAGAAGTAATCTGCAGAGCCAAGGATTCTGGGTGCAATAGAAGGCTCCTGGCTGTCATCACTTCTTGGGGACACTGGACAGGTGCTAAGTGAAGGCACTAGCTTCAAGAGGCTTCTGGGTCGTTTTGAAACTATTCTGTAGTCCTCTTTTCCTTATTGGCCATATTTAATTTTTGTCTTCTTGGGTCCTTTTTTTTTTTTCCTTTGAACTTTGGCGCTTTTATGTAGCAGAGAGGATGACTGTGCAGGGTTCCGCTAGGGTTGGTTTGACTCTTGGGTGCTCAGGTGGCTCTGACCTTCCCTAGAGCAGTGCAGCCAGCAGTCCTGACCCTTCGCCCAGAGCTCTTTAGGAGCTGGGAACACACAAGTAGGCTTGTTAAGGAGTTGTATCTGTCTGTCCTGGAAGGCTCTCTGTCCTACCTGAAGATCCATTCCCCATGTCTGCTTTCGATACATTTGGAGGTAGTTCTAACCCTGGCTGTACATAGAGTGTGTGTTTGTTTATAAATAATGTATAGATTCTGCCCCATGTGCTGCTTGTACTAAACCTTCCTCTCCCTAGCCTTTCCAAAAATTGATTTCTTACTTTTCCCTTAAGAAAGAAGGCCATTGGGAGGCAGAGGCAGGCGGATTTCTGAATTCAAGGCCAGCCTCGTCTACAGAGTGAGTTCCAGGACAGCCAGGGATACACAGAGAAACCCTGTCTCGAAAAAAGAAGGCCATGCTAGGATGTAACCTACTGGGCACTGCCTTGCCTAACATGCACAGTGTCTGGGACTCTTATGTTCAGCACTGGGGGAAATAGATTAAGGTTTAAAACAAAACATTGGCTTTTATCTCTCTGTAAAATCCACTTATAGATGGGTAAGTCGGGAAAGAACTTGCTAGAATGTAACTCACTTTGAAAGAAATTCAGACTGTTCTGGTCGTGTTCACCTTTGGCCTGCCGTTGGGATCCTGGTTTGCCGTCTGATTCAACAGTCAAGGTGTAGATTGGTTGGAGGTTGTGTGGTTCCCTCTGTATTCAGCAAGTTGGAATGAAGACAGTTGGTAAGGAAGGCGCTGGAAAAGAGGTGTGGCTTGGTGGAAAAGGATTCAGGGTATGCCTGCATTTACCAGGTACCCACGACAACTGGGGCAGGACCATTAGCCTTGATCTGAAACAGTTTTGTGCCTACACCTTCACACATATACCATGCTGGGTTCAAATGACCAAAGGCTATGACATGTGTCTTCTGAGCTAAGAATGTCCACGTGGGGTGCTGTTCGGATAGGATTTCATTAATAGACCTTGTAAGGTTACCCCATTACACTAACAGATACAGAACATGCCCTTAGCTGCTTGCCTAACAATCCATTTGCTAGTTCTTATGCAAAGCCATAGAGTTTGAGAGGCCATAAAGAGATCACCGGCTGGAAAAGCTCAGACTCTGAGAGCCAAGCTGTGTTGTCTTGTTTCCCACGTGCTCCACCTGCTGAGACCCTTGGACCCAGCAGCAGTGGGACAAGCAAAGCCGGAGCAATCCTTCAGGAGAGTCTTTGGGCTGACCTTGTCCTTTGGTCTCACAGTGGACGTGCAGAAGGCTGGGACAGTTTGACCTCCTTGGAAGCACCTGTTTTCCTCTTGGAGAGAAAGCCCTGGCCATGGAAGACAGGAGGTGGGCAGGGTTTGTTTCTCTCTGCATTTCCTGCCCCAGTCTCAGGCCACCGGGAACCATAAAACCAGCTGTGCTGGGGGAGTTGCTGCCAAAAGAAGATGCCCATCTTCCTGATCACACTCCTATTTGTGTGTACACGTGCCTGCAAGAGCACACGCTTGCACACATGAGAGACAGGAGAGAGGAGGGCTGAGGGGAAAGAGGAAAAACAGTTTTCCCAGTTACTGTGCTTCTGAACTGCCTCCTCGGCGACAAAATGTTGAGGGACCTAAACTGTCCTGTGGAGACATTCCTGACCCACCACCCTCCCAGGGTATGTGGCCAAGTGTCTCCTGTCGGAGCGAAGCCCACCCCAGGGACGATCGTCTGGAAGGCAGAAGGTGAGACTTGGGTACAGACAAACATTCTCTTTATTGAGCTACACAGGAATCCATTAGAGAAGTAGACTGGCAGTGTCAGGTGTCACAGAAACCTCACCATTGGGAATAGAAAGGCTTACAAAGACCCGTGGGCTTTTTATTTATTTTTTTTACTTTTTTCCTTTTTTTTCTGTATTTTTTTAATTTTTGTGTTTTGTCTTTTTGCCTCCTTTATTGAAATGGCTGTGACTGGTCTTCAGTAAATATTGTCTTAAAAGTGAAACCATGAGCAGGTCTGGGGCTAGATACTAGTCAAGTAGAAATGACATGGGACTGATCAGGAAAACTGGCTTTAATGTAAACACTACATTCCATCTTTTTAATTTTTTTTTTTTTGTTTTTCTTCCATCTTGTGGTATTTAAAAACTTTATTTTTTTGTTCTTTTTTATCTGCAGCACAAACATCCCAACATGAGAGCGAGGGAACACAGGTCACTGGAACAGAGAGGAGAGGTGGAGAGGGGACCACACACAGGGGAGGGCTTCTGCCCAAGGCCAGAGGCTGTGATGTTAAAGGAAAAAACAAAAACAAAAACCAAACCACACAACCCCATTCCCCAGACACCGGCAGAGTTGGTCAGGTATGCATGGGAAGCACTCATTAGGACAAGAAAACCCAAAAAATAACAACACAAAGGGAGTATAGGAAGGGGCGGGGCGACTTGCTTCTATAGGGCTGGATTTCTATAGGTGATGAGCAATGTCTGTGGCAGCTACCATCGCCAGAGCTGTGCTTTTTCTACGCAAACTTTTGAGAGTGTTTGGAGTCACGTGGCTGAGCAGGGTAGAGCTGCCACTGCCTGGTGGTATATGAGGTGTCTGGGCAGCCCACAGGCATGGGGGAGGGTGGGTACAGTGGCCAGTGGCCTTCTAGACACCCTAGCCTGACATGTTCCCACCAGCCATGGGCTGCACAGAAGCCCTGGGAGGCACCAGGCCCAGCACTGCCTCTGTGTGCCAGCCCCAGGTCTGCTGGGATGGGGGAGGGGGAGGGGGTGGATACAGACATTTTTTAACTTCAAAATAAAAAGGAAATATGAATTAAATGGTGAGTTTTCCTTTTTTCTTTTAAAGCTACAAAGCACATGAGAAATGGTTTTTGTTTTTTTGTTTTAAATCCTTTCAAGTTCTAAATGTAAAGACTCAACTAAAACTGTATTCTACAGCATTCTACAGAAATACACAGCCGTCAGTCACTCTGGGGTCGTAGGTTAGACAGGGGCTTGATACAGAAAGGCTGTGTGTCTTACAAAGGCCAAAGGTCATGCTACCAGGAGATCAACATCAACAGCAAAGAGTCCATGAAGCAGTCTGTAGAGAGAGAGATAGGGGCCAGTCTGACCATTTTCTTTGACTGTACAAACCAACCAACCAACCAACCAACCTAGACCATTTAACTAGTGCAGGTGGTAGGGCACAATGGGGAGCCCTTAGTAGGGGAAGCCCATCCCTGCCTTGTACCTTGCTTCTAGCCTGGTCTGCCAGTCCAGTCCTCCCCAACCGCTCGCACCTCATCCACAGGCCTCTTCAGGGAATCGGGCTTAAACTCTAGGTGAGCTTGGGCAATGGCTCACACATTCCCTCCTCTCAGTAATTTGAGAAAGCAGACCAGGTCTCCCATCTCTCTAATCTTCCCCTGTTCCCATGAATAAAGAAAACTCAGGAGACAGTGGATTGATCGGAGCAATGATTCTTCTAGATTCTTGAAATAAACCACCACCACCACCCAAAAGAGAAGAAGGGTCCTTAGGGGTTTTCTGTTGTGGCTAGAGGGTAGGGGGATGTTTTGAGTGTTGGCCGTTTCTTAAATGGTTTTGGAATTTGGGAAGGAGCAGGCAGTCTCGTGATAGAATGCAGGGGGGTTGGGGGGGCTGGAGAGAACCAGGTCTCCCTCTGCCTGCCCTGCTCATAGCCCTGGGGCTATCTAGAGGAAGGATTGCCAATCCAGGCTCCCACCATGCCCTGTGTGAGTGTGTGCACACACACATGTGCATGCTCATGTGCTGTCCCAGGAAAACTGACGAGCCAGGGATGGTGGTCAGTCTGTCCGCAGCTCTTTTGAGTATTAACTAAAAACATTTTTCTAATATATACGTGTGTATAGATAAGGTTACGTTATGCCTCTTTAAAGTTTATTTACCAACTTGCACTGGTTAGTGGTGTGTGTGTGTGTGTGTGTGTGTGTGTGTGTGTGTGTGTGTGTGCACAAGCTGTTCTGTGAGTGCTGGAATTACCAAATAGGTTGCTATACAGGACAAGAGGTCAGTACAAGCCGCAGCCCCGGAGATTGTTGGCAATGATGATGTCGGTGACGGCGTCGAATACCACCTGGATATTATTCGTGTCTGTGGCACAAGTCATGTGACAGTAAATTTCTTTGTTGGGTGAGCGGTTTTTGCTTTCAAACTGTGTTTGGATGTAGGCTGCTGCATCTTCATAGGTGTTGGAGCCTGTAGGAAGATACAGAGGAACAAGCGAGAGGCCCTAGTGAGAGATGGGTGTGAACGGGATGGTCGAGAGGCAGAGCAGGTGAGGTGAGACAGGAGGGAACAGCAGTATTACCTCACCCCGTTCCCAAGGGCAAGGCCACACTGGAGTCCACAAAACACCAAAGCCCTTTACTTACTATGTTTGTATTGCATGTCTGTGATGCTCTGGGCAGAGCGATGGCCACAGATGATCTCATTTGTACTAGATTAACAAATCTAGATAAAGCAAGCACCTTTACATGGCATAAAGCTAAAATGTACACCAACTCCATAACACTTTTTTTTAAATTTAGTTTCATGTGTATGTGTGCTTGTATGTATGTACGTATGCATGTATGCTTGTGTAGCACACACATGCGTTTGTCTGAAGAGGCCAGAAAAGGACATTGCATCCCCTGAAACTGGAGTTACAGATAGTTGTGAGCTGCTGTGTGAATGCTGGAAATCAAACCTGGGTTCTCTGGGAGAGTCGTGGGTGCTCTTAACCACTGGGCCATCTTGCCAGCCCATTTGACTCTTTTTAAGATTTATTTTTATTTATGTATATGTCTGTGTGCCTGTGTGAGTATGTGCACATGTGAGTGCAGGGGCCCATGGAAGCCAGAGAGGGCACTGGATCTCCTGGATATGGACTTAGAGGTAGTTCTGATGCACCTGACGTTTGCGCGGAACTGATCTTAGATGCGCTGGAAGAGCAGGGAGCACTTAATTACTGAGCTTAATCACTTCATCACATCCCCAACCCTGCAACTCTAATAAACCTGTGAACAAAGCCAGGGAGGGGGCACCAAGAGGTGGTCTTGTGGTACTTTAGGTGTGGTGGGCATCAAGCCAGCCTACGGTCTATCTTTATGTAGTAACGCCCCCTGAGAGGTCTCTGCGGGCTGGGGCATTACTAGAAAGTCTCAGTTTGGGGGTAAGTAGGCTGGTTGGCAGGGATGTGGGCCACTGGGGGCATTGCCTGGCAAGGACTTTCTTTCCTTCTGAAACAAAAGCTAGCTCTAAGCTGGAGATCCAGGCTGGTACCGAGCCACTGTGACAGTGGAGGAGTGAGACATCCCTCAGGTAGGGTCAGGGTTTGCCTCTTCTGCCCCTTATCACAGAGCTCCTGACAGCAGAAGCACATTCAGTGCTGAGCTACAGCAAAGCCACCAGAGAGAAGGGAGTGCCGGAGGCTGCCCTGTTACGGAGCTTCCCAGATAAAAAGCTCCAAGAAGAACAGGGAGACTTCAGATGGAGGTCCTTCCCCGCTGCGCCACTTCTGCTGAGCCTGGTGTTCTTACACAGTTACTTTGCACACCCTAGCCCACCCAGTCTCTCAGACAGTGACCTCCTAACCTGCTTCCTCGTCCTCGTTCTGTGTCCCCATACCTCCATATCCCACGGTGGCATATTTGTGACTTTATTATCCCTTTGTGCTGTCTGCACTTGAACTGTATCCTCTGCAGGCCCTGGAGGACTGGGGACATCTAGCACCTACTCCGCACCAGTGAGACTGGCCACCCAGGCCACATTCTTGCTGAGGCTGAGGAATTCAGCAGTGGCTGCTAAGAGCTGTGCTTACTGGCATGGCCTCCTTGGCTTTTTTGGGGTGTTTTGGCACTTGCTCTGCCTGCAGAGGGTCACCCGTGGCTCCCCCAATCCCACGGCAGCACTGACCATCCATTATGTAGACCTGGTACCAAACACCCATCTCTCTCACCACTCCTCTAGCCACCCTGAGGTGCCATCATGGTCTGTATGGCACCCAGATGAAAATGGGGTTCAGCAGAGTAAGTAACTGGCTCCCTCTGCACCTTGCATTTGGCAAGCCTCACAGTACAAACTGGAGGGTCTTCTCCTCCACATGGCTGGTTGGCTAGTGAAGGAGCTGAGAGAGACTGCCATCCACCTGTGCTGTAGTTTAGAACCCCTTTGGCTGGCTCTGGGGACCTGTGTGGCCCTAGGACCTGAGACCAGTGCCACAGACTAACTCCTGGGCTATGTCAGTGAGTGAGTTCCAGGTCCAAGCAATATGCGCCCATTCCTGGAGTACGGGATGCACTCTCTGCCTTTGCAAGGTGTTGGTCTTGTCCTCAGTATGATTCCGCTCCGAGGGATCCCTAAAACTGCCCAGTCTCTAGAGGGCTGGGCTGGCCTGGCCTCTGGCATCGAATCTACCCTGCTTTAGCCTTTCCCTCCTATGCCCATTTGGAAAGAGCTTTTTTGGCATGGGGGCAGGGGCAGGTTGGCTGGGATCCATTCCTACCCCCAACTCTAAGAACCATACAAAGTGGGGAAAAAAAAAAAAAGGCCCAGCAAAGGCAGAAGAAATGCAGGTGGGGTGGAGAAAGCTTGTAATACATGGAGTGGTGTGTTCTAGAACGGGGAAAAAAAGGCAGTTTTTGTGTGGTTGTGTGAGATGGGAGAGAGCTGGCATGGTGGCGAAGGTGTGGCATGCTCAGAACAAACTGGTGGCAGAGCACAGGTGCCTGACCGTACTCACAGGCTACTGGTCCCTTTCCTTTCTCGAGAAGGCCGCTGTGCTGGGCTAAGGTGAGGGTAGGTATCTCATGAGAACTTGGAAGGCTTCCCGACTAAGTCCTGAGACCTCAGGGAAAATAAACAGGGACAGCAGTGGTCCTGTCCCTGCCCTGATCCCTGAATCAATTGCCATGATACCTGTGGCTTGGGTAAGGCCTCTGCCTGCTCAGAGACATGTCCAGGACTGGTCATGTCTCAGCGCTTCTCCAACATACTGACAGACTCCTGCACTGGCCCCTTGCTTGCTAGCTGGGTCTGCACATTGCTGGCCCAGCCTTGTCCCTGGAGCCCACAGGCTGTGGGATTCTAGTTGGAGTCTTTTCTGGCGTGTGCGTGTGCGCACGCGCGCGTGTGTGTGTGTGTGTGTGTGTGTGTGTGTGTGTGTGTGTGTGTGTGTGTAATCCAGGTCCACAATTGGGCCGGGCAGGAGTTTTCTCTTATACAGGGCCATGAGAACACGCACGCACCTGGGTATTCAGGAAAGCAGATGGTCAAGGGTGACTTCTTAATCTTCTCGCCAAAGAGGTCTTTCTTGTTGAGGAAGAGGATGATGGAGGTATCAATGAAAAACTTGTTGTTACAGATGGAGTCGAAGAGCATGAGAGACTCGTGCATGCGGTTCTGTAGCCCCGGGCGGGGAGGGGAGAGAGCGAGACAGAGAGAGACACACACAGAGAGACAGGGAAGAGAAGAAGAGAATTAGGTGTAAAGAGAGACTGGGCTGGTTAGTACCCAGGAGGCCCTGAACCCCGCACTCCTCCATGAGGTCAGGGTGTAAAGCCTACAGGTGGGTATGCATCCATGGTGCATCTGAGGCTAGCGTGCCAGGTATCCACCATTCTGGGCCAATGGGAGACTTGGCCTGGGAACCGGCTGTGGCTCTCTGGGTGAGGTTAGGATACCCAGAATCTGGAGGGCAGAGTCGCTAGGCAGGTGAGAGTCTTTCTAAAATGTGTGTGAGCATGGTGCTGGACTGGAGTCAGCTGGGGTTTCTCCTTATGTCTGGATCCTGGCCTCTTTCATGGTGGGAGGGTACATACCATGGAGATGATGGTGTGACCACTACTGGGATCCTTGAGGGTAGCTATTCAAGGGAAGTGGAGGGCCATTTCCGAGGGTGGGGCAGGGGATGTCTCCTCTTGCTGGGCCTAACCCAGCCACAAGCATTCCTACAAGGTCTTAATCATGGCAGATATGAATTGCTATCTTGTATACAGGGAGTCGTCCAGTAAACGGCTGAGTGTGACGGGCACCCAAAATAGAAGCTCGAGTTTCAGGAGGAGGACCGTTGCTCCTAGACAAGGGTCCCTTGTTTTACTCTAGGAAGCCAGGTGCATTCACCTATTTCTTGGGGTAGAGGAGAGCCTTGCTGCTGTCAGTGAACTTTTCCCTGCACAAAGAGGTGTGGGAAGGGAGGGCCTCTCTCACTGTCCTAAACAGTCTGTTCTAGTTCTGGGAATCTCGTCACCTGGGGCTGAACCCAAGCTCCGAGCAATCCACACTAGGTCTCGCTAGTAGGGAAAGGAAGGAGGACAGAACGGGGGTGGGGTGGGGTGCTGATGAGCACTGCTGAAGCTCATGGACCTGAAACAGAGTAGGAGCTGGGTTAGCGGCTGGCCTGGTGGCCATTCTGCCTTCCTGCCTGAGCAGGAGGTGTAGGAAGATGATTTGGTGACCATTACTGGTCCTCGGGACCCACCTTGCACCAGCACCGTGCCCAGCGCTCTACCTGCCTTGTGTCATTTAGCTTCATCAGCCTGAAGGGGACGATAAGGTGACACAATTGGGACCCTAAATAGTCCCAGGAGGTGTGGCTGGGTTGGTAGAGTGCTTGCCTAGCATGCTGGAGGCTCTGGCCTCCATCCCCTCCCCCTGCAAGAAACATAGGTGTGCACTGAGCCCTGAGGGTTGATGGTATTGTGGGGGTGCACAGCCCAAGTTCTCAGCGGCTTCCCACATCTTTTGGGCAACAGAAAAAAAAAAAATCGTGCTTCCTGAATCTGCCATGAATTACCATCCTTTGATTCTGCTAAGCAAACCCAGAGACCGTCATTCTCCGATAAAGCCCCCCTGTTCTTTACACACGACTCACTGCCACATCAGTGAATCTGCTCATGGAGATTGAACCATGTAGCCCCATGTTCAGGACACAGCACTGTGACACTGGCAACCAATACAAGCCTGGTAAGGAAGCTCAAAGACCCAGAAGATTCAACAGAAAGAGACATTCCACTCTACAGGGGCACTGTGTCCACTCCACAGGGACACCGTGTCCTATGGCTGTCAATGCAAAACCTCAGCCAGAAGCAAGTTCTCAACACCACTGCCCCTGGGTCCCAAGCATTGCTGAGGCTACAGATGGCCTTGGGCATACTGCAGACAATGGGAACTCTGAGGACCAGGAGGAGGTCACAGACGGGTCACCAGAGTTAAACAAGCTAAAGCTGGGGCCACTTACCTATCTATGGACAGGGCTGAAGGATCCTTAAGGGTCGCTAATGCTTAGGTTTGGAGGACTCAAGAGCAGGTCACCAAGGCTCCTGGATCCCTGCCTGCTGAGTCTCAGCCCACCACAGTCCCTACCCCCAACACTGTTATCCACCCAGAGTCCAGTAACACAGTGACCGCAGGTATTCCCAAGGTCTGAGGGTCCTGGGAGCTGCACAGATTAGCAGAGGTTCTGGGGTCGGAGGATGTACAGAGACCTGCTCTGCAGGGTCAGGGTACGCAGCAGGTCTGGACAGAACTCTGGGAGAGCCTTGAGAAGGGGAGCTATCAGTCAGGGAGCACGCGCAGGTACTGAGACCTTTCATGCTCAGCCTGACAGCCATCCTTCAAGAGCCCATTACCACCGTGCCCAGAGCACAGAGCCTGTACTTCCAGGAGGAAACAGATGCCAGGTACATTCATATCACACACCACCATTTGCAAGATAAAAGAGAGAGAAGTCAGGGTCACAGATGGCCAGCAGCCACCTGCCCACTACTGCCTTCGCACGGAGCCTCTGGAGATATCCCCAGTCCTCCCCTGCCCACACAGCAGCAGGGCTGAGGACAGCAGGGAGCCATGTCCCAGTGTCCAGCAGCAGAGCATGGGCTGTGGCTCCTAGCTATCTTGAGACACCAGGGAGTAGTCTACTAGGGTGCTGAGCCTAGGAAGCAGCTTAGCACAGGGCAGATCTGCCTTCTGCCCTTGGCAAGCTGGACTCGAGGAGGGATGGCCAGCTTGCCCAGCAGCACCGTAGCTACTCTGCTAGGCTGCCCACAGTCCTGAGACTGTGAGAACCTGTCATGTGGGCTTATCTGGCACTGACACAACACATCACACTCATGCTAGAAAGAGCTGGCACTTTTTTATTAATGGTGGGTGACTAATAAATACATTATGGCAGCCAATAAATTATTACAATAACTAGGTATTTATTAACCAGCAAGTCACTCTTCTTACAAAATTACAGTTAATGAGGGTAGGTGATAGCGATGGGTCAAGAGGTGGGGCCGGTGCACCTAAGAAGGCTCTGCTAAGGGGAACGTGGGGTGCCCGGCCTCTGGCCTGGGACTTGAAGGGTGTGTGCACATCAGCCACAGGGGTCAAGTCAGAAGTCAGGGAGAACACCAGGAATTGGGGGCTGCTGTCCATGCTGTGCAGGCAACTGTGGCTGGTGCAGGAGGCTAAGGGGAGGGGAGGGGAGGGCCAGGGGGCTGCTGGGAAGGGTACTGTTTCTGCTGGTGGCCTTTTGTGCCTGGGGAAGAGAAGAAAACTGCCTGTCATAGGGTACCGCACTCTGCCTAGAGGGCCCAGGACTTTGGACAGGGGCCATTATTTCTGGCTTTCTTCCACCTGTTCCCTCCTTGACATGGCCATCATCTGGCATGGGGTGGCGTCTGTGAGCCTGAGCTCCACTCTTTAAGCAGATGAGCACAAGGCTCTCCTGAGTGGTGGGGTGTGGGGAAGCCTGCTTACACCCCTAGCCCTGTTCTTTGGGATGCTGGAGCTTTCTTTCTTTAGTTTGTAGCCTGATGGGCTCAGCAGCCTGGGAGGGGCTGGCCTCCGGAAGCTCAGTTACAATGGAGGTGGAGCCTCAGGGCTGGATTTCTCAGAGCTGTAGGGTGATACCTGGAGCTTACCAGGAGGCCCAGGAAAAAGGGGTGGCAGTTAGAAGATGCTTCGTGACCCCAGGATCTTCAGAAGAAGGTGACAGGCTACTACTGGGTCAGGAGGGTTCATGAGTCTCTCCTGGGTGTGCTGGCTCTCTGTGTCAAGAGGCTGGGTCAGATGGAGATGGGGAGAGGGTCAGGAGGAGAGTGAGGTGAACCCTGCCCTCAGGTCCCTGGCTGTAGCATGTAGTCCGTGGGAACCACGGGCACATCTCTCGCAGCAGTGCTTTCTGCAGAGGGCAAGGGCTGGGGTGAAGCACTGTCAACCTTCCCTGTGGAGAGACAGCCTGGGTATGGGGTTGAACAGGGCCCTCAGTGACCTCCAGTACAGACCGCACAGGTCAGATGCCTCCAGTTCCCAACAGCAGGGAGTGGGCCTGTGCTGCAAGGCTTGGGTGATGGTGGTGCTCTGCATGGTACAAGAGGGGACAAGGGGACAGGGCACGAGGATCTAGGGGCTCCATCACAGAAGGGATGGCGAAAGGCTGAAGGCCAGTTCTACTAGTGAGTGGCTCAGACTGGGGGAGTCCATCCCCATTCCCACACCAGCACCCTCCACAGCTCAGCCCAGAGGCTCAGAAGCCTCTACCTGTGCAGCAAGGGCAGATTCTTGGAATGGACACTGGCACAGAGCACAGGATTTGCCCACAGGCACCTAGGCAACAGGCACGGTTCCACGAATATGGCGAAGGGAAGGCACGGTTCCTGGGAACTGGCTCCTGGCCTGCTGAGTTAGACGACTCAGAAACTACAGCATGGCCCCTTGGGGGACATGGCCACTGCACACCTGGGCCATTCATTCCCCTGATCTGGTCACTTTCAACACTTCCCCCTTACCCAAAGCCACGGCGGAGCCAAGATCTGTCTGTCACTCACGCTTGTTCCCCCCATGGTAGAGCTGCTGGTGACATGGGTGGGAGACAGGACCGCTTTCCCTGTGGACCATGTTCTTGAAGGCTTAGAGTAGACAGCCCGAGACCTCCCTGCCTGAGGCTGACAGTGGTGCATGACACTAGGCCGAACACAGTAGGTCGAGCAGAGGGTAGTCTTGGGGACGGGAGTGGGGAGGCTGGGTACAGGCCCTGATTCTAGCTGAGGGCTCTGGCAACTGTGCTGCAGTGATCTGAAGGGCCACTCGGGGAATGGGAGCCACAGGGGGATTGTTAGGAGTGCTGACTTCTACCTTCCTGGAAATGGTTTTAAAAGGTGGGGCTTGGCCAACATCCCTTGATGGCAGGTGCTTTTAATCTTGCGGTTACAGCCTGTAGACACAGGTGGTCACTCAGGGCACTGCTGAGAAATAACTGCTGTTGGCCCAGGGTCTGAACTGGCCTTCACCATCACAATAGGCCATCACTGAGACTGTGGTCTCCAGGCTGTTCTCTGTTACCCTAGTACATGGCACAGGGTCCTAAAACTATAGAGATGTAGACAACTATGGGTAGAGCGGGAAAGGTGAGACAACAAGACTGGGGTGGGCTCCCAGGGGGTCACCCAGATGGGGAGTGAACTCCCAGAGGACTCCTACAAGCATTTGGCACTGGGGAAGGTCCCCATGCCTCCCTAGACTACCCAGAGTTCTGTTCTTGTTGGAACCAAAAAGGCCGCAGCTGGTGGCAAGGTCATGGGGTCTTATGAAAGAGGGTCAGGGTCCTCCTGGCCTGTGACAGAGCAGGGCTCAGAGTGGAGGCCAGGAAAATACAGGGCTTAAGGACGGATGGCAGAGACCCGCAGACCTTTCCCGAATGCCTGGGGGCACATCTGCATCGGTACAGCCTGATACACGAGCATTCAAACCTGTCTGAACCACTGGTTGTGGTACCAGCTGACTGGAGATGTCTAGGAATGGCAGGGACATATGCTGACCGTCCAAAGGCAGCTGGGGCTAGGGTTGCCAAGGCTCCACCACACCGTTTTGCTTAGGGATCTCTGCAGCAAAGGCCAGCCCTAGGTTCCTAGGGCGTTTACCCACCCAGGGGGCTGGCTGCATGTCTGAGTTGGTTTGCACTCCTGAGCCCACCCTTCAGGGTGTTGGCTCATTGTTTGCCCTGAGACCAGGAATACACCAAGGGCTTCCCACTTCCTGACCAAGGCTGGAGTAGAGCAGGGCACTGGCTTCAGGGCCTGGCTCACGAGGCCCCTATGCTTCTGCCTAAGTAGCCTGCAGTCACAAGGCTGCTGCCTGCTCTGTCTGTGACCTGCAGCCTGTGGCCTGTCTAGTCACTACCACCCAGGACACTTGAGCCCATGTGAGTGGAGCGATGGCATTCTCTGGGCTTGTCATCAGACTATTGGGAGAGCTGCCTGCCCCCTCAGCTGTCCCTCCCCCCCCCCCCCCCCAATTCTGTAGCACAGGAATGTTTCTCCATCGGTGCACCTTTGCAGTCAGCCAGTCTTAAGGAATATTCCCAACCTCATGGGAGTCAGGGCTCAGTATCCTGGGGAGCCCAAGGGCAAGGGAAGATGACCAGAGAGGGGCCAAGATCCAAAGTGAAGGAGGAGAGAACCCCTCCCCAAAGTCTGAGTCTTTGCACCCCCAAAGTGGCCTGATTCCATGTTAGCTTTTGTCGACGGAACTGCCCTCTACCAAATAGACCCTAAGGACTGCTGAGAGATGCCATCCACTATCCCCTAATCGAGCAGCACATGCCACGGGGCCATCCCGCCAGCCACCCTATCACAAAGGTGGAAGAGAAACCAGGACACTGAATAGGAGGTACAGAGAACAGGACATGCCCATTCTGAATCAGATGGCAGTGTTGCCTACTCGGTCTCCGCGTAAGAGACACAGCTGACCAGTGAGCAGCACCCAGGTGGCATGCCGTGGTCTCTGGCCTTGTGCCGTGTGGTGCTCCACACCTCTGCCCAACCCTGTTCCCATGTGTCACGAGGCTGAAGTTGGGTAGGGTGGGGATGCTCAAAGGATGCCTCCTCTTGCCCCCCAGGCCAGCCTCCAGGTTTTCTTCAGTTAACAGGGCATCTGAACAGTGGCAGAGCTCTGGGTCCAGGGGAGGAGTGAGATGCAGACTGGGTAGGAGGCCAGGGCTCAGTAGAGTCCACAGCCCCGTAGGTTTTTGGCGATGATGACATCTGTCACAGCATCAAAAACGAATTGGATGTTGTTGGTGTCCGTGGCACAGGTGACATGGCTGTAGACCTCCTTGTGAGCTGATTTATTCTTACTCTCATACTGCCCTTGGATGTGAGCCACAGCTTCTGGGAAGGCACTGGGGCCTGCAAGATGAAACAGTAGGGGTCAGTGAGGGGAGGTACCCAAGTCCTGGACTGGCCATTGTGCCATTGTGTGTCAGGCCAGCGGCCATGGAGCAAGTGCCAAAAGCCTCCTCAGAACCAGTAGGAAGCAACAGAGTAGGAAGCCGATGGGCTCAACTCCAGCAACAGTGGCTCATGCCAGCCAGCTGGTGGTGGAGACTCAGAGCGGAGGTCACCTTAGGAAGCAGCAGTACATCCTACCGGTATATCCCAGTGAGTGGCTGTCCGAGGGTGAGCACTGTCTGGGAGCTGCGTTCTTCTCACACTGCCTACTGACTCCAGATGCAGATTCTGTTTCAGCACAAGCTGCAGTGGGGCTGGAGTTAAGCAGGTTTGCCTCTCTGTGTGCTTGTAAGATTGCAGAGAGGGAAAGGACCCCCCCCCCCGACACTATGGATACGGTAAAAGGACCATGTTCTGCCTGACTATGAGGTGCCGTGGACTTCTTCCCTTCTCCTTGACAACTGTCCTGTTTCCTTCGGACAACTGAGAGCTGACTTGCTCGCATTCTTGCAAAGTGTCCCCACATTGGTCTGCTTCCTTGGTAAGTCCGGGGAGGATGTGTGGGAGAATGCGCTGGCTTGGAAGAAGAGCAGGTGGGTAAGACTTCAACTTTGCATAGAAGCTCTCCTCTCACTGCCCCAGTTTCCAAGAACCCAGGGCTAGCATCGTCCACGCTAGGACCTCTTGCTAAGGAGGGAGCTAGATGAGGACTGGGATTTGCACCATGGTGCAGAGCTGGGGTGACAAATCTGAAGGAGTCCCAGCCATCTCAGGCATGTATGTAGGTCACAGGTCTGGCCTTGAGCATCTAACAGACCATGCTGTTTGTTAAATCAGGGCTGGAAGTAAGGCTAGTCTCTGTTCAGTTAGGGTCCCCTCCTGTCTTGATTCAAACTGATCAGGGTGACCAGCACACAAGGGGGTCTCACAGGCTATCTTAAAGCTGGAGAAGAATCTGGCTGGCTGGCAAGGGGGGCTAAGCCTTGTTCTCGTCAGCTGAATGTTCTTGGGGTCCTTGTCTACTGACCTACTGGCCTGATTTTGAGAAGCGAGTGTAGAAAGGGCAGGGTGTAGAACACTGTGCTGCTTGCCTGACCTCAGGCCATGACCCACAGGCTCATGCTGCCAGGATCTGTGTCCCCCAGGGCCTGGCCACCTGAGAACAGCTGACAAGGACTGGCTTGTCCTGGGCATACTATAGCCCACCTGATTGTGCTGCCAGTCTTGAAGTTCCCACAGGGTCCCTGGTCACTGATAGCTCGGCCTCTTGTCCCTGTACTTTCTGCAGTATAGACAAGGCCCTGCTGCTAGTCAGTTTGTCCCAGCCAATGGGCCATACACATACACATAGTCTTGTGGTCACTTACGTGGGTGGTGCTGTTAGAATAGCTGTTTATCATTGTGATCGTAGTAGTGATATCAAATTGATCACAGTGACACAGTGATCACAGACTACATAGTTTGCATAGTCATGAGCATCTTTCACCCTTATGGCAAACCTGCAGAGGTTGGGGGAGATAGCCACATGACAGCTCCCATCTCATGGATGAAGAAACCAATCTGAAAAGGCTGTGGCCTGCCTAGGCCACTCTCCAGGGGCTAAGTAAGTAGGGATAGAACCTGCTAGGCTCCCTTACTCTAAGACCAGGTTTGTTGTCCCTTTGATGTTGTGGGTTTCCACTGTGCATGCGTGCTCTGCTTATAGCTGCCTCACTTGAGTTCCCTAGGACTGTTAATATTACACTGGAGACGGAGGTGTAACAAGCCCTAGCTGCCTGGGTCTAGTACAGGACTTCCGGGGTGGATTTTGCAGGGCAATCTGGATATAACCAAGCACAGCAAAGGCACCTGTTTCCTTGGCTGGCCTGTAGCTGCAAGGGGCTGTGTGGGGCGAGGAGGGCTCTACCTGTGTACTCAGGAAAGCAGATGGTGAGTGGGGACTTCTTGATCTTCTCCTCAAATATGTCCTTCTTGTTGAGAAACAGGATGATAGATGTGTCTGTGAACCACTTGTTGTTGCAGATGCTGTCGAAGAGCTTCAGGGATTCGTGCATGCGGTTCTGCAACAGAGTGGAGATACTGGTGAGGGCTGGCCGTGCCCAGCACCCTGACCTACTGTGGCTAGGACACAGCGAGACAAGCAGAGGGATTGGGCCACCAATGCTCTTAGTGCATTACTGGGGACAGAGACAAACAGGACATGTCCCTGCTTCATTCCACACACAGGCAGGTTTGGATGGAGCCGGGGTGGGTCAGGAGTGCTGTCCCTTTCAGAGAGAGCCGGCCTGGGCAGGGCGGTGAGGACACCGCAGAGGCTGCAGTCCCTGGAGAGGACATGCACCATGCACGTAGAGGACAGGGGTGCAACCACCATCCAACATGTCTACACGAAATCGTGGGTCATGCAGACTTCTCTACCGGGGTCTCATTCATTTTTTGCCAGCGAGGTCAGGAGGGTGCACGCATTCAGTTGAACAACATTAACCGAGGAGCGAGGTCCTCGAATTAATCCCGAGTTGGAAGCAGATACCAGGGGACAGCGTCTCGGGGGTGATGTTGCTGTGGCCTTGGTTGGTTGGGTGACTTTGTTGGATGACTGGGCTATGGCTGGGCTGAGGGAAGCTCTCTCTGGGAAAGCTGGGAGTTGGGGCTGGTTTCTCAGAGGAGGGGCCAGGAGAGCCCGGAGAAGAAACTCAGCAAAACAGATTAAAACTGAAAGGAAGCTAAAAACTCAATGGCAAACACAAGAGAAGAAAAAAGAGCAATCCTGAAAAATCGATCCAATCCTTCTCAGACCCAGGAAGTCCAGGGCAGCTGTGGGAGGCACCCACAGGGGTGGGCGCTGTGTGGCCAGGGAAGGAAGGAGGCTGTGTGGGGAGGACAGCCTCAGCTCACAAGCCAGCATGGAGCACAGGCCTGGGGCCAGCATTCACAGCAAAGTCACCCAGCGGGGCCCTGAGAACCTGCTGCTTTCAACTCTTAGCTCACATTTGATCAGAGGGAGGCGCTTCATACCTGCCGGGCTTGGAGGGTCTCTCAGAATCTGCCCATGGTTTTGGCCTTGCTTTGGTAAGAAAAGGCCCTGCAGGCGCTCGTGGCAGGAGTGGTGGAGAAGCTGTGGCAGCCTGTGGCCTGGCTGGGTGGCGCAGAGAGCAGGTACGAGGACAAGATGAGCCCGCGGGGTCCCAGGGTGCAGCGGGCAGGGTGGCTGGTCCGGTGGTGGGCAGCCACTAACCGCAGGGCCTTCCTGGCCTAGCTCCAGGAGCTGCCTCCAGACATCTTTGTCTTTCCACCTTTCCCCACAGGCCAGAGAGGGAAGTGCAGAGCTGGCTTCGGGGAAGGCCGAGGATTGGGTAATTGGCGCCTACATCTTGCCTCTCCAGGGGAGAGCATCCATATGCTACCACCTGTCCCCTGGCTACATCATCTGGACGCGGGAGTAGAACTGCCTTTTACTGAGAAGTGTCTGCACAGACAGCATCTCCAGCTCTTAGCCCATGAGGCAGTCTTACCACCATCGCCCCACAGCCCAGACTGAGGAAGGCGTGGCAATTATGCACGGTCACACAGCTGGCAGGCATGATGCCAGGCCTCGGATTGGATCCATCTGAATCCAAACTGTCCATCTCACACACATTCCCCACCCCCACCCCTTCCGACGACCACTACTTCCACAGCAATCATATTAGTTCATCGCCATTACACCCAGGAGCTGCGGCTGCGGACCGGGGCAGTTGGAAGGCAACCCTTGTTTCCCAGAGACTCGATGCTCTTCCCTGGCTGTCGGGCGGCCAGCCTGGGGGTTAGGAGAATGCTGGGAACAGCTTGCTTCTGACTTTGGCTCATATGTTTTTCCTTCCCCAAGGTTCTTACCTCCATCCCTTGTGGAGGAAAGCAAGAAAAATGGGGGATGAGCTGGAGGCTGGGGAAGGGCTGAGAGAGTAGTCAGGTCAGGACAAACCCTGGAGGACAGAGCTTCAGGGCCACTGAGAAGCTTACAGTGAGGCAGGTAGGGCTGGCTACCCCCAACCTGGAGACCTGAGGCCAAGAGGCTCGGTGTCCACTGGACAGTCCCTTAGGTTATTCTGTGCTCTGGGGACCACTGAGGGCCTGGCCTCAAGTCCCAGGCCTTGGTTCCGGCAGGGCAGGCTCGAAGAAGAGGCCGTGCTCCAGTGGGAAGAGTTTCCCAGCCTTGACTCGTTTTCAATTCCATGGTGGGTATAGCATCCACTTCCAGATGTGGCCAGGAGAAAAGACAGGCCAAGGGCAAGAACCCAAGAATAGCTCTAGTGGCACAGAAGTGGCCCATAGTTGTGGGGAGCCTACTGGGTCAGTTGATCAGAAGGATGTACTAACAGAGAGGGTAGTCACAGAGTCTGGCGTTCAAGAGCAATCGAGGGCATGTTTTCCCGCACCCCACACTGGGGCTTGGAACTAGACCACTGCCTGCCACAGCCACTGCGAGGGACAACACTGAATCCCAGCGAGCACGTGATGAAAGTCTGGACCAGCCCTCCAAGCAGCAGCTTGGCCCAGAGGCACTCAAGACGGCGGGTCCTCCTCTGCCGGCAATGTTCCCTCACAGCACATATCCCAACGCTCATCCACACCCTGCACACACACCAGCAGTGACTGGGCTGGTAAACAAATCGGACTCATAAGGAAGACAGGCCTTGTTCAAGGCTACCCTGCTTACAAACCCTCCAGTGACCCTTGGTGCCGATCCTAAAGGCTCAGGGTGAGCCCACAGCCACAAGCCCCGCTTTCTGAAGCAGGCTTGTCTCCCATGACTGGGTAGGGCATGCTTGAGGCCTGGTCCCTTTTCCAGGCCCTGTGAACAGGCCCACGGACTCATAGGCTTAAACTCCAAATGCGATAAGCTCAGTGGATGTATCTGGCTCATGGCATTCACCAGTGATCACACACCCACGTGCTGGCCAATGCTAAGCCAGAAACGTCTCCATGATCAGCAGCCTTAGACAAGGCTGGCGCTATTACTGTCCACCTTTCACATGACAGGAACCCAGGCAGAAAAGTCACTGCCTGAATTTAGCAGTATACCAATAGGCAGCAGAGCCAGGATGAGGCCAAGGGGAAGGCAGGCAAGGGCCCCCTCTCAAGCCAGAGGCAGAGAAAGCCCAAAGCCACACTTGACACTCATCAGTATGCTTCCGATCTTGGTGTCCTTGGCCAAGCAGCCCCATACCTCTCCAGTTGGCCAGTACCCCGGGAAGGGCAGACAAGCAAAAACCATCTTTCCTGTTGTGTGTATGCCTTTGCTCGGCTGCAGTCTTCTCTCTCTCTCTCTCTCTCTCTCTCTCTCTCTCTCTCTCTCTCTCTCTCTCTCTCTCTCTCCTTCTCTTTCTTTCTTTCTTTTGGTCTGACAGCTCTGTGGCTCCATTGTTTACTAACAAGGTGCTTCCTAGCCAAGACCCCAACTCTGATATGTTATTTGTAGTGAATTCGTATATAAACTGCAGCAGGAGATCCCTAGCTGCTTCTGCCGCACTGGCCTCCCTTGGCAATACAGACTAGGCAAGGGTGCCTGGCCTAGCCCGTCTGTGAGGCCCGAGGACTCTGACTGCTGACTTGGTCTATGGCCAGCTTTCACTTGAGGTCACTCACCGTGGTTTCGTCCTCGTGGAGCACCTGGTCATAGCCGCTGAGTGCGACACAGAAGATGATGGCCGTGACATCCTCAAAGCAGTGGATCCACTTCTTGCGTTCAGATCGCTGGCCCCCAACATCAAACAGCCTGCAGGGAGGCAGGGAAAGCTGTGAGGATGGGGATGCCTGGGAGCTAGAGGTGAGAGTGGGAAGCAGACTGACAGATGAGCCACTGCCACCCTGGGGACTGGATGCAGCCCCTGGGGACTGCAGGCAGCTCTCACCACCTGTGAGACCTGTCCCATAACTGAACTATGTGCGCAAAGAGACTGACTCAAAGTCCTGCCTCACCTCTCTGTCTCCTAGTTTCACCTGGTATCAAGACACCAGACCTAGAAGTCAGAATGGGTCACCAGGCCTTACTTAGCACATGAAGGTTACTCTTGGGAGACAATATCCTCCCGGACAGTCCTGAAAACCTGGCAGCAGCACAGTTCAGGCCCTTGTTCTTAGGCCCTCAGAGCCTGTGTCTGGGGAAAACGTGTTTTTTTTGTTTTTGTTTTTTTCCTAAGACCTCACCCTCTCCAGGCTCTCCAGCACGTGAGCGGGAGAGCTGCTCTCTCAGCCTCTCTAGCTTTGAGATTATCATGAGCTCTGGTCTCCCAGGCATGGCTTGGGCTTACCCACCTGGTTCAGGCTTACCGCCATGTTCCCTTCCAGGGGGCTCTTAAGCAAGCCACCTGCTGCTTTTAGCCTTTGAACTTGGCAGAAACCAAGTACCCAAATGAGAAAATCCTTGAGGCAAGACACTACCTGGCTATCCAGATGAGGTGAGGCAGGGAGGGCATGAACATCTCTCTGCCACATCCCCAGGCCCATCGCCACAGGGCCCATCCATCTCCTTAGGCCTCACCTGAAGTGGAGGTTCTTGAAGGTGAAGTGGGTTTCTACGATGCCGGTTGTTTTGACCCTGGTTCGGAGGATGTCCTGCTCAGTGGGCTGGTAGTCAGCGGCTCCAATCCGATCCAGGCTGTCCAGGTAGCTGGGGATGACAACACACAAGAGTCCATGGACCTGGGCCCTGTCCTAGGCTCACTACCTTTAGAGTCTGGTATCAGCCATAGCCTTTGCAAGGTTGACTGTGGGATCAATGGATGTGGAGACAAGCAAGAGAGAGCCTGAGGGTCTTGGACTGGCTGTCTCTAAGGTCCTCTTATTCAGACTCAAAGGAGCTGGGCACAAAGACCCAGCAAATGAGACTAGCAAGTACACAGCACAGTGCTGTTATGTCTTCATTGAAAAATAATAATGGCTAATAGGTAGCATCTACTCTTTTGAATATGTTTCCTTTTACAGTATGTGTATGTTTTGTCTGTCTGTATGTCTGTGCACCACATGCATGTGTACCACAGACGCCAGAGAATATTTCAGATCCCCTGGAACTCGAGTCACAGATAGTTGTGAGCTACCATGTAAGTGCTGGGAATTGAACCTGTGTCCTCTGGAAGAACAGCCAGTGCTCTTAACCACTGAACCACCCCTCCAGTCTTAGGTTCTATTCTTTACATGTATTCATGTTCCATCTTCGCATTCTCTGTGCCAAATGCACTGCTTGACACATTAAAAAATCCGAGGCTCAGTGCAGGACAGTCCCATGGCTCCAGAGTCTTCATTCTTAGATCTCTATGGTACTTTGAGAGGCTCTGAGCATCTGTCTACCATTGATACTTTCTTCTTTTTTACTAAGAGGTCTGTGTGCCTCTTCCCATTTGATGCTTTTGTAAGTGGGGATCGGGGTGTGAGGGGGGGTCTACCTCAGGCAAGCAGTGGTAGGACTTCCCTGGAGCCTGGATCGTTGGAATCAGGGTTCTCCAAATGCTCTTAGTGGGAGGCAGAGTGGGGGTGGTCAAGGGAAGAAGCTGAGGCAGCAGAATAGGTCCGTGATATTGGACCCATCCGGGTTCCTTAGAAGGCCAGAGTATATCTGGGAAGGTTTTATGCTCAGTCCTCAGTGGCCGACTCTCCTTGACCATAGCTACTAATGGCCCATTCTTTCAGGCTAATCTCACGATCCTGCTGGACACCAGGCCTGGGGGACCCTTTCCTTTGTCTTGCTATTCCTACCTCGGAGGGGTAACGTTCTCTGAACATACAAGCTGGCCCCTGGTCTCACTTTATGCTAGCTGAATCTCATCAAAGCCTCCAAAACCATGTATGCTGGTTGTTTTTTTTTTTTTTTTCAACTTGACACAAATCGAGACATATTTGGGAAGAGGGAATCTTAATTAAGAAAAAGACTTCCTAAGATTGGCTTGCAGGCAGGTTCATATGACATTTTCTTGCTTAATGATTGATGTGGAAGGGTCTCATGTAAGGTAAAGAAGTCTTATGCTCACCCAGAGAGCAAGGGCCAGGACAGCAGTCTAGAAACAGGCCTGAGCCTGGCTGGGGTCTACAATGGGCAGGGCTGGGGTGGGGTGGTATGGTATGGTGATTAATTGGGGATTTAGGATGTTAATGGCTTTTCCTGGAGCTGTGTGATTTCACAGCCTTATCAGGGTCAGTTTAACTCCTAAAAGCACACAACAGGACCCCAAATAGCATTTATGAAAGCAAGATGTGGAGGCATCCTAGTCCTAGAACCCAAGAGGCTGATGCAGAAGGATGGAGAGGTTGGAAGCCTGTCTGAGCTATACCATACATTCTAGGTAAACGTGGGATATATGGCAAGACAAGACAAGGCAAAGCTGCACCTGAGGTCCTTCTACCCTTAACAGTCTGCGTGTCTGTCTCCCCTCTCCATCTTCCTGTCAGCTTTCTTCCAGGTGGGGAGCACAGGATACATGACCATGAGAATGTGTCAAAGGAGAGTCAAAGAATGCGCCTGGGTGGGGAGATTCAGAGCAGAAAACCAGAAGTGGTGGGAGGGTGTGGAAAGAAGGTGAGCTGGACTCCATTTTTCAAGGTAAGAGTAAGGAAATACTGGCTGAAGCAGGATGAGTATATAAATAAATATAGCTGAAGAGAGTGGTGACAGGCGGTGCATGTGTGCATGTGTGTGTGTGTGTGTGTGTGTGCATGTGAGTGTGTGTATGTATGTATGTATGTGTGTGAGTGTGTGACAGTGTGTATGAGTGTGTGTGTGCGCAGATGTGTGTGCATGCATAGGTATGTAAGTGTATGTGTATGTAAGGATATATCTATGTGTAAGTGTGTGACAGTATGTGCATATGTGAGTGAGTGTGTGGGTGTATGTGAGTGTGTGTGTGTGTGTATGTAAGTGTATATGTGTTTGAGAGTGTGACAGTATGTATGAGTGTGAGTATATATGGGTGTGTATGGGGTATGTAAGTGTGTGTGTGAGTGAGTGTGTGTGTGGGGGAGGGGACTGCTGTTCATTTCATACCCTATTCTGTTTTTTTTTTTTTCGAGACAGGGTTTCTCTGTATAGCCCTGGCTGTCCTGGAACTCACTTTGTAGACCAGGCTGGCCTTGAACTCAGAAATCGCCTGCCCCTGCCTCTCAAGTGCTGGGATTAAAGGCATGTGCCACCACCATCCGGCTCCTACTCTGTTTTTGAGATGTTTTTGCAAGGGATTCACTTTAGGTTTAATAAAATGGTAAAATTTCAGAGGAATATTTGGTGGACCGCCAGAAGACAGGCTGAGGCCAGTAGGCCCTCTGGGGCCCCTGACAGTTCTCCTGGAAGAGATGTCAACCCTAACTTGGGGACCTGCAGGGGACAGGTGGGCAGTGAATCTCTAGCCTTCAGGGCCAGCCTGGAGGTCCTGGAGGGAGCTGACTGAGACTGCTCCATCTGGTTGGGGGGGTCGTTCTCAGGCCTATGATCTGAGTGTACAGGGAGTTTGGATCTCTACTCACAGAGGTGTCCCTGAGAACTCACAGGCTTGGTGACCTGGGTAGCCACAGCCTACCTTAGATAGCTGTCTATGTACAATCCCATGCACGTATGTGAAATGGGAAGAGGTTCTTGGTCTTAACTCTGGTCCTGTGGCTGTCTGAATAGAAATGGCCACCACAGACGCATGGGTTTGAGTGCTTGGCCCATAGGGAGTGGTACTATTAGGAGGTGTGGTCTTGTTGGAGTAGTTGTGGTCTAGTTGGAAGAAATGTTGGATGTGTGGCTTTGAGGTAGTGTATGCTCAAGCTCTGCCCAGTGTGGACTCTAGTCCCCCATGGCTGACTTCAGATAAAGATGTAGAATCCTCAGCTCTTCCAGCACCATGTCTGCTTGCATGCTGCCATTCACCCTGCCATCATGAGAATGGACTAAACCTCTGAAACTGCAGGCCAGCCCTGTCTCTTCACAGCAATGAAGTTACTAATGAAGATAGGTCCCTAGGTTGTTAGCTGCCACCACAGCCACTGGGAAGCCCACATGTCATTAGTGAGGGCTGCTCTGTTGGGTCAGGCTGGCTATATTAGCATAATACAGATTGCAGTTTTAGATTTTTAAACAGTTTTAGATTGAGTCAAGGGCTCACTGTATAGACCAGGCTAGCCTCAAACTTGCTCCCGTTGTGCCTCCACTTCCCAAGCAAGCAGCTTTCACCTTACCTAGAGATCATGGTTTGTTAATCTCAATACTATTGGTGTTTTGTACTGGTTGACCAGTTTGCGCCAGATGTTCTGGGGCTGTCCTGTCCTGTCCAGTGTAGGATGTCTAGCATTGTTTCCGGCTTCTGAGTGCCTGGAGCACCATCCCCTAGTGCTGACAGTGACAAATGCCTCCAGAATCAGATCCCAGGCTGAGAAGCACAGGGACAATGTGAGTCACACATATCCTTCAACACTGGGTAAAGCCCACAGCAGCTCACTATAAACTCTTCTGGAAAGCCGGGGTACAAGATTACAAAAACTAGGCACCCTCAATGCCAAGATACAACCCAAGTGTCATCATCCCAGGACTCTAGAGTCATCCAAGGGGAGAGGGTGGCAAAGCTCAGCTGGCTGCCACCCTCGTGCCACAGGAAGGGCCGAGACACTTCCTCAGCTGTGGCTTTTATGGCTCCCCATTTCTCTTCATCGTCTCTGCCCCTACCTCCCTTTTTTCTTCCTCCTTATCTAGTTACAGAACAATACTCAAAGATATGCTAGCTTATTTAGTCTGTTTCTTGACTGAGAACTACTTATTTCATATTTTTTACTTTAAAGTTAGAAGATATCTGAGAGTGGCGGTGATACCAGCACTTGGGGGCAGAATTAGGAAAATAAGGGGTTCAAGGTCATCATCAGCTGCATAGAGGGTCTGGGGCTAGCCTGGGTTATATAAGACCCCACCTCTCAAAACAAAGCAAAGCAAATAAAAAAATAAAAAGTTTTACAAAAACACATAAAGTAATGAATTTGCTTGTAACATTTCACACATATTTCAGAAATTTATTTTTGTGGTGTTAAATACTGTTCGGGGTCCAACATGTACTAAGCAAGTGTTCATACTAAAGCTCAGCCCAAGTCTATAGTTTTCTTAGAAACACAAGACAGACATTGTCTGTATGGTTTTCTGCCTGTATATTTTTGTTGTCATTTCTTGTGTATGTGTTTTTGTTGTTTAAGATAGGATTTGTCCATATAGCCCTGGCTGGCCTGGAATTCTCTGTAGATCAAGTTGGCCCTTAGTTCATAAGGATCTACCTGCTTCTGTTTCCTGAGTGTTGGGATTAAAGGTGTCTTCTACCACACCTGGCTCCTCTATAGTTCTTGATTCCTACTTGTGGCCTGGAGCTTTTTAGAAGAAATGAATCTTACCTGCTAGTCTGAAACTCCTCTGTGGAGTACAGACATGGGCCAGGAGAGGAGAGTTTATTGCTAGAGACACCATGACCAAGGCAACTCTTATAAAGGACATTTAATTGGGGCTGGCTTACAGTTTCAGAGGTTTGGTCCACTACCATCATAGTAGAAAGCATGGCAGTGTGCAAGCAGACAAGGAAGAACTGAGAGTTCTCCATCTTGCTTTGAAGATGCAAGATCAGCCACAAGGAGGTACTCCACTAGGGCGGAGCTTGAGCACTACAGGCTCTCAAAGCCTGCCTACACACTTCCTCCAGCAAGGCCACACCTACTTCAACAAGGCCACACCTCCTAATGGTGCCACTTCCCATGTGCCAGGCATATTTAACCCATCACAGGTGGTGACCAGGGTCCCATCCTCCAGAAAGAAACTTCCTGTGTGGTTGTCTCTTTGTTTTCTCCCTTCCCTGACCTCTTCCTCATCCTGGACATAGGAAGTAAAGTCCTTGTCCCTCCCTGATGCCACTGCCTGGGGTTTGTATCTTAGCCAGAATCTTTCCCTTCTCACCAGCCCCCCAGCCTCCCATCCCTGTGCCCGCATCCCCCTCCAGCCTCCAGTCTGCCTGTGCACTTACTATTTGGCAGAGTCATTGAGCTGATACTCCCGAGATCGGTTGAAGCACTCCTGGATCCCTGAGTCACCCCAGAGTCGCATCATGGCAGAAAGAAGTTCTGCAGAGAACGGTTCAGTGTCTTCCATACGACTCACCACGTCACACACCATCTTGGAGTCCGCCTGCAGGGACAGAGGGACACATTGCCCTGAGACCTCGGTGAGGCTTCCAATGCAATGTCTACCAGGGTAGCTGGCCCATGCCAAGATACCACTCAGTGCCTGCATGCTCAGGCATTGCAAATGGCCCCTGCTTCAAGAAAGCTCTAGAAAAGAGATTCTCAAACTGTGGGCCTTGGCCTCCTTATTGGGGTCAAAAGACCCTTTCATGGGAGTCGCCTAAGAAGATGGGAAAACACAGGTATTTACATTGCAATGCACAACTGTTAGCAAAACCACAGTTATGGAGTAGCAATGGAAACAATTTTATGGTTGGGATCACCACAACATGAGAAACTGTATTAAAGGTTCGCAGCATTAGGAAGTTTGGGGAGTACTGCTCTGGAGTAACAAACGCCATGCTCAGGCTCAGCTCTCGATATTCCTGTTCCCCAAACTCCTCTACTTCCATCTGTCTGAAAACGAGGCTTTTGCACAGGATTTATTTCCCCCTTGGGCAGAGGAATAATATTTTAAAGCATGTCTTCTTGGGCTAGAGATGTAATTTCCTATTTTCTTATCAGGGAGCAAGTCCTTGGAACTTGTCTCTACCTGGGAAAGGGTCTGGTTATTTGAGAACTCTTCTTGGCTTAGGGACTGGACCTGGGTGGAGTTACACTTTACAGGTATGTGAAGCGAATCCTCCCATAGATGCTTAAAACTCATATCAATACTGACTGAATCACAAGAACTTGGCCCTTAAATGTTTTACTTGGGTCTTGCTGTGTAATACCAGCTGGCCTTGAACTCCTGACTTTCCCACCTCAGCTTGGTCCTGAGATTACATGTGTATGCCACCATGCCCAGCTTAAAATGTAAGTTTTCTTATTTGTACTCAGTTCTCTGTGCTCTGCGGCCATCAGGCCTGCTATGCAATCCAGGAGTGGGAAGAGATGACCAGTAGCATCCAGGCTTGCTCCTGCCCCTCATCTGAGGGGCACAGCTGAATGCGCTTAAGGCACATGAGTAGAGACCAAAGTTCTTGACAGGGAAAGTCCTGGGTAATCCACAGGCTCCTCAAGCCCACTCCTCAGCTAAGGAACACGCAGGGTTCACTTGTTTTCAGAGGTGATAAGAATTTAGAATAAGCGTATGAACACTATTGTCGCAAAGGCTCTTGGGAGCCACAGGGCTACTCTTTTGCCACAGCTGTGCACACACCAGCAGCTCTGTACGGCTTACCAAGGACAGTCACGCACGCACACACACACACACACACACACACACACACACACACACACACACACACACACANCACGCACACACACACACACACACACACACACACACACACACACACACACACACACACACATACACACTGCTTGCTTAGACCTTCACAATCACCTGAGCTATGACAACAGTATGATTGGCTGCTTCCTCAGTTTCTGTCCATTTCTCTACCCTGTAGTCAGAATGTGTCTCCTGCTTTCCAAAGCTGCGGCTACAGTGTTAGTTAGCTAGTGAGGAATTAGGCTGGCGGGTCATTCGGAATGGTCTTTCCTCACCAGAAGCTTATAAAACTGGGGACTGCAACTGGGGCTCCTGGACACTGGCCAGGATAATGGGATCTGAGTTGAAACGTGGGCCATAGGTGGAGGAGACATGCCTTCTGCACTATTGGAATAATAATAATAATAATAATAATAATAATAATAATAATAATAGATACCGCTCTATCTGCAAGCTCAGAATTTGTGAGGCAGGCAGGTGGTTTCAGGCCAGTTAGGACCACACATCAAGACTGTCTCAGAGAAAGACAGATATGGGAGAAGGGTGGACGGGGATCAAACCTTGTAAGATTTGTAAGATTTCTACTTAGGAAGACTTTCTGGTACAGAACAAAGACTACTGTCTCCTCTCTTTATTCCCTTTAGAGTTGATTCAAATGGGTCTGTTGACACCATCTGGAAAGGCAGTCAGTCCTAGAGACATGAGGATCAGTATGAAGCTGTCTGGAGTGTGAGTTGATACAGCAGTTCCTTCCCATGGCCACTGGCCACTTGCACTCCCTGAGAGTGTTTCTTACTCTGTACAGAACCCTACCTCCTTTCTAGAAATTATTATTTTATGTGTGTAGGTACCTGCATGTATATCTGTGTACCATGTGTGTGCTCATGGAGGCCAGCAGAGGGCATAGGGTTCCCTGGCATAGCCAGTGCTCCCAACTGCTGAGCCATCTGTCCAGCCCCCTCTGTCTGGGCGCCTCATTTGAGTTCTCTCAACAGAGGGAAACTCAGATAACAGGACTTCCCGTGGTTCTCAGTATGACACAGGGTGGCAGGGTGTGGATTCCAACAGGATACCTATTTCCTGCTTCCATTGGTTACCATGGGCCCCTGCTACCACCAGGAATGTGCCTGAACTCTCCCCTTCACCCCGGCAGTGGCCTTGGGATACATACACAGGGCAGAACCCATAGCAGGTCTCTGAGCCAAGTAGCTGAGTTTAGGGGAGGGCTGTTCCATGTGTTGGCTGTGGCACTTGGTAACATAGCACCTATGGGTGTTCGCCAGTGCTACCGAGGGGTTAAGGGACCCAGGAACATTGCTTCTCTGTTTCTTTCTCAAGATTGTATTTTTAGAGGCTTTATCACAGGTTGAGAGACACAGATCTTAGGGGACACACCCTTGTAAGCTTGTTCCATTTGAAAATTCCTGGGCTAACAATATACACGTCACTAGAGGACAGACGGAAGGAGCAGTGGAGAGTCAGAATGGAAGCTAATGGGTTCGCCTGGGCTGGGTAGACAGTGTCCAGCATCTTGCCTTCCAATTTTTGCCTGTGTAGCTCTGCTTTGAGCCCTTTCAAACCCAGCAGATACACCGTTTAGCTAGCTAGTTGGGGAAGTGAGTGAGTGGTGTGACAGTCCTCAGCATCCTCTGGGGTGGGAGACACAGGAAAGAGCTCAACACCTGAAGGGTCTGTGGCAAACAGAAGGTTCTGTGGAGTGGGAGCGAAGACTTCTCTGGAGCCCTGCTGTCTGACTGGTGGCTCTTTTCTTTGTTCGAACCTGGCTATTGCCTAAGGTTTATGAGAAAGTTGTCCGCTGTGTTCTTCCTGCTTGCTCCAGGAAGGAAGTGACTCCTGGCAGGAGACTGGAGGGGCACGCCCACCATGCCAACCAAGATACATCGCTTTGAGGACAGTGTTCCAAACACCTGGGTCTCTAAAAACACCTGATTACCCCCACCGTCCGGGGGAGTGTTCACTAAGGCAACCTGGTTTTCCAGGGTCGTTCTGGAAAATGGGTGAGTCTGGACATTTGGTGCCCCAGGCAGCCAGAATGACTCAAGGAGGGGTGGGTGGAAAAGGGGGAGCAGCCTCCACCTGAAGCTAAAAACAGCTGCGGGACCTGTGTGACTCAGGAATGTGCTTCTGCTTGCTCTGCCTGGCCTGGCTGCCCTTGGGGCATCGCTGAATTCTCTAGGTCTGTCTTACTACCTGTGAGAGCAGACAGTGGACCTAGCTAGATTTCCCAAGATCCTCAAACCCCATTTCCCTAGGAGCCTGTCAGTCCAGTGCATTGACAGATTTAGAACAGGGCAGGGCTCAAGGGGCTCATGGGGCAGGCCAGGCAAGGCTGCTGGTGCGTCAGAATCATTCTCCAATCCGAGTGGCCAGAGCTATGTCACACCCAGCGTAGAGGATGTGAGGGGTACACAGAGTCTGCACGTAGATAAGCTGTGGGCCCCTAGAAGGCTACCTTGTCCCCAGATGTGGGATGTGGAATATGTGGAATTTTATGCTTTCTGCCTGCAGCTGTGGTAGGGGCTGTCCTAGGGTTCTCCACACACAGCTCAGGGGTCCAGACTTTTCCCTCCTCCCCATGGAAGCTGAGAGGGAGGGGCCCATGCTAGCCCCTGTCTGTCCCTGTCCCCTCTCATCTGCCCTAGCTGTGAAGTTACCTCTCATGCTACCCACCTGGCAGAGAAGCCAGACAGAGGCCATGGACAGCTGCTTGCATTCTTTCCCTGTGTCCTCACCAGCTTCTGGGGACCTAAGTCTTGCTCTCTGCAGCATGGGTACCACACAGCCAGAGATCACTGGTGTCCTAACACCAAGACTCCCTTCTTTAGAAAAAGAACCCCCATTTTTGTTTGTTTGTTTGTTTTTGAGACATTTCTTTGTATAGCCGTGGCTGTTCTGGAACTCACTCTGTAGACCAGGCTAGCCTCAAACTTAAGAGTTCTGCCCGCTTTTGCCTCCAAAGTGCTGGGATTAAGGGTGTGCACCACCATTGCCCAGCAGAACCCCAAATTTTTATCTGGGCACAATGGCATACAACTAAAAGGGTGCCCATCTTAATGATTCAAGCAGTTTGGATGGTCACTCAACAAATCCCCCAACAGAAGTAGGCTCAAGCAGAACAAGAAGTTACCATTTTAAAGAAATGACCCAGGGCCAGTCCCTTCCACCTGTAGTTGATCTCTGGGACCGACCCACACTGTGGGAGGAGACTCCTACTCTCTGAGATCCACAGACATGCTAAGTTCCCCTCTTCTCTGCACACTAAATAAATAAAATAAATAAATAAGTAAATAAGTAAAGTTTTTAAGTAAATAAAGACATTATCCATGAGGCCGAGGAAACTTCTCAGTAATAGAATGCTTAACGAAACCATGAGTCTCATATCTCACTTCCTAGCACTGTGCATGAATGAATTAATGAATAAGTAATAATCAGAAGGGACACCTTTTCCTCCCCCCCTTCCTTCCTAGTTCTCGGAGCTTACTATATGGTGGCTGGAGCTCCGGCAGCTGGGTGGCATCATCATTTAGGAAAGGTGGGACAGTGATCTGAAAAGAATCCAGGTCCTGACAACTGCATGCAAGTTGTGCTAACATCATGTCAACGGCCTAGTTTTTAATTTTAAAACAAAATTTCTCTCATATTTCAACAACTGTTTTCAGAGTATCCACAACCAAACCTAATGTAAGTGCTTATGAGCTGTTTGTTTCTGAATAGCTTCTGTTCTCCCTGTTTGTATTCTTGGGTCGTTTCCCATTGTTCCTAAGTTCTGACATCGTCATCATGTTCCACTAAGTGCATCCACCTGCCTGTCTTCAGAGTCTCCGATCGCCCCACCAATGGGTCCTAGCCATACATGACTGCCCTCAGGCCCCAGGGAATGGGGCTCACCCCAACCACCATCTTGTCTAGGTTCCTAAGACAAGATCACTCTCCAGCACCTTTCCCCCCCTCCCCCAATATGGCTCCACAGCACTGTGCCCTCCTGCTGGTCACAGATGTGAACAGATGTGCTGTGCTCAGAGAAAATAAGGTCTGGCAAAGCATAGACCTATCCTTGGGGTAGATGCATGAGGTGCTGCAGTCCAAGTGTTTGAGTTCTCCCAAACTCCTCTGTTGAGATCTCAACTCCCAGGATGATGGTGTAGGAGTCACCATGCAGGTATGACTGGATTTCGAAGACAGAGTCTTCATGAATGGGACTAATGTCCTTCTAAGAGACCCAAGAGAGAAACCCTTACCCCTTCGACCATGTGGAACAAGGATAGAGCAAGAAGATTGTCTGTAAACCAGGAAGTGGTGCCCCACAGACTGAGAAATCTGCCAGCAGCTCGACCTTGGAACTCCAGAATTGAGAGAAACACACGTCTGCTGCCTGAGTCGCCCAGTCTGTGGTGACTGAGGTCACAGCTGCCTGAGACGATGAAGATGCCAGGTCTGGCCTCCTGGACATTAGGAGTGGACACTTGTGGAGCTACCATCACTAGAGATGCTGTGGGATCCTGCCTGGGCTGGAATGCAGGAGGCACAGCAAGGGCCAGCTTCTAGCAGGAGGCAGGCCGCCTTCCTCGCCCGCTGGCCAGGCCCTTCCTGCTGATGCTGTTCTCTGCATTTCCACTCTTGTCTGCTGTCAGCAGAACCCAGGGTTCCCAGGAGGAAGACACGGCCTTCCTCAAGCCAGTCTGAGTGTGGATGGGGCTGACCTTAGCTTCTGATTTGGGGACATACACACATGCTCTAGATAATTCTACTGGCCCATGTAAAGTTTAGGGTGAACTAATATTGTCAAATTAGGTTTACAACCAACCACAGTACCTCAGAATATTTGTTGAAACAATCCATAAAGAATCCTAAAGCCTGCAGGAGTTGTGGAGTGGTCACTGATGAAGACACAGCCAAGACAGGGCTAGATCAATGTTGAAAAAATAAGTCAGTGCCTGGATTCTATTGTGCCAGCAACCATGTATGCCACTGGGCTTCCTGGCAGAGTTTCCTGGTCCCCTCTTTTGTTAAATTTAAAGGGACACACTGTTTGAATGGTAACTTTATGTTTGAACTCATATCTTAATAGTCCTGGCTGTTCTACCTCCTAACCAACCAGGCTCAAATTACGGCTTCTGTGAAGACCTCTTTCCTGTGGCTGTAGCCCCAGTGCTCTTCTGGCATCTGAGTGCCCTCTTCTCTAACTGTGGACAGCACTCTGGACTTGGTATCTCCATTCTGTAAAGTTTCTTGCCTGAATGGCTCCTATTCTCCCCGAGTGCTGGGATGACACACCAGTGTTAGGGGCTGGCTATGTGCTGGACCGGAGAGTGCAGTAGAACTCAGCTGGTAGTCCTGGAAGGAGTTTGTAGATGTGTGGTTGCCTGGGCTTGAGGGCAGGAGCCCCTTACTGTATGTGTCACTATTCCTACTGTCCCAAGGCTGGCTGTAGAGCAGAAACAGAAGAGAAGCATTTTCTCCCACTGGAAAGAGACTATAACCATCCTTGCTCTGTGGAAAGGCCTGGCCACCCACCCAGGGCCCAGACTTGGTCTCAACCTAGGCTCCCAGTGTAAGCAGTGGTCCAGTGTCTTTGCTATGAATGGGGATGACAACATCCTTGCTTTCTCCACAGGGTCGTTGTGTGAAACAACAGGACACACAGCGTAGGACTGCCGGGCTAGCATCTCCTCAGTGGATGGGCATGCGCTTGCCCACCTCTTGAGCTGCTGTGAGCATGTGCAGTGAGCACGACTACCACAGTGACAGGGCCAGGGTGTCAGGACCGTCCTCAGGGACAGCTGGGACTGGAGGGCTGAACAACAGTCAAGCACTGCTCTTATCTACTTAGGGTCAGGGGAGAAGCTGTGGCTTCTAGAAGTCACCAGCAAGATACCGCCCCCCCCCTTTTTTTTAATCACACCAATAACAAAAAACTCATCATGGCCACTCTTACTGTTTTAAATAGTATACCCTTTCTGCTTAAATGGTTCTTACTCCTAATGCAGAAGTACAAATGGACGGATAGAATGCAGTGTGGATGAGAATCACTTTGAAGGACCTCAGGGCTCTAGACAGCTCCTTGTGGAGACCTGTGCATGACAGCGGGTGGTGGGCAGGAGATTGGGGGGATGCAGCTTGGCCACGGTCCCCAGAAGCAGGCTGCCTTAGGCCCTTGCTGGGGAGCAGAGAATGTCCAGGGTGGTATCAGGGTAGTGATGCCCTTGAACTGGAGGCACATAGTAGATGCCCTTCTATGAAGCATGGGCTACGAGACCAAGGGCTGCAGGGTAGATCCTGAGCATGTGTTGCAAGCAGCACTCAGATCTTATGTCAGGTCAGCCAGTGGGACAGCCTGTTGGTACCCAGGGAGATTGTTGTTCCAGAGTCGTCTCCAGCTGGTCTCTAGAGCTAGAATCCACTAGGGGAGAGAGTTGTAAGTTCCCAGGGCCCAGTGAGGACCTGTCCACTGTGCATATTGGCTCCCACTTGCTGGGCCACAGGCAGTCTCTATGCTGACTTCTGCTCCAGCGTCTCAGAGATGTAGTGATGCTTGTCTGAATCCCAGGGTGAGCATTGGTAATGGTCAAGTGAAGTCAACTTTGGCCTCATATCTTCCACCCCAACACCATCTGCTCCAGGAGCTTACAAGGTGCCAGACACATTGTTTGAAGGCATGCAGGCAAGGCGTACCTCTCAAGAGCAGAGGTACAAAAGGTAACAGTGGAGAGGAATAGGCATCTTCAGTTGGTGACCCGGGTTCAAGTCCTGGCCCTGAGCCTGTTTGCCAGTGGCCTTGGACAGACCACATAGCTGGCTAGAGCCTCTGCTCTCCTCCTGGTACCCAGTGACAAGGCTATTTGTGCAGATGAGCCGGGCTGAAGATGTGACAAAGCTCTGCGGCATGAAAGAGCCCCGCAAATGCTAGTTATTATGAGCAGAGATGAAGTGCCTCAGACACAAACAACAAGCTGACATAAATAAGCCTGCTTTGTACAAGACTTTCCAGGCAGGCATGATAATCTTGATAACAATAATCATAGTAATTATAATAATAACCCCTTCCATCTGAGTAGCTGCTTTGGATCGCTCAGAGTTTTCCTCCATCTCTAATCTTTGAGGCCAAGTGAAATGGAAGTGCGAGCATGGGCGCGCGTCCCCCCCTCCCCCCCAGCTCTCCAGCTGCAGCCAAGGCCTTCATTGGCCCCACCTTGCCCCATGTGCTGCAGTTGTCTCCATCACCACCAGAGGGCAGGAGAGCACAGACCAACAAGAGGAACCGGGTGCCACAGACTGGACAGGGCAGGGCCTGGCCCAGTGAGCCAGGGCTTTGTTATTGGACTGCTGGCTTGCAGCCATGGGTCAAAGGGCAGACACCCCAGATGCTAAGACCCTACCGAGACACTGCAGTTCCAGCAGGCAGAGAGCATTAGGGTGGCATTCTGAAAACTGCCAGCCACATCTGGCTAAGGCCTGTACACGTGAGAAAGCAACCCCCTGTCCTTTACTCACAGTCTTCTGCTCTACACCGAGCCTTAGAACTCAGCCCTTCAAGGGGGAGCAGCAGTCTGCTCCCTCCCATCCCCAGCAGGGTTTGCTCTTCTGGCCCCTGATCTATTTATGGCCTTCAGTAGAAGTGGCACCCACCACCATCCATTTTAGATGTGATGGCACGTCTTTGGCAATAGCAGTAATTGAGACAGACCAGGCACTTGGTGGCTAGAACTAGATGTACTTAGAACTTCTCACCTTTGAGCTCAAGGCTCTGAGCAATACCTGTGCCTGCAGCACACTGTCAGCTCACAGGGTCTCTGGGGTTGCAGGGCTGTGTGTGTCCAGCATATACTGTGGGGGAGAGGAACTTCATGATTCCCTCCAAAGACCCTGCAGCAAGATGGTGAATTCTACAGCCTTGCCTTCTCTCTCCAGTTAAGACAATGCCCCTGCTGGTCTCCCATACCCCTGCCCTCCACACAGCCCTTTTCTAGATATCAGCCTGTGGATGTCCCCATGGCACACAGGTGGGCCTGGGCTCACACAGGGTGCTGGTCTCCCTCATGAGGCAGTGTGGGGTTCTGTGGTGGAGCAGCTGTGGCAAGGGGAAATGCTTCCTGCAGAGTTTCTGATTGAGCTGCAAATCTGGAGCCCCACTAGTACTGTGTACAAGAGACTTGGTGGAGGCAAGAGGAGGTGCAGGGGCGGGGTGGGGCGGGGCAGGGGGCAGGATGGGATCATCAAATGCAGCAACAGTAGTAGTCGGTTCAACCTTCATGGGCAGTGGTGTGTGTCACCCAGCTTCTACAGGTTCCAAGCACAGTAAGTAATGGTATTCGCTCAAAGCTCCAACCCTTTACCCTTTGGGGCTCCAGTTCTCCTCCTGACGCTCTTCTTCTCAGCTTTGGTGAATGAAACAGAAAATTTCAAATAATGCTGCCCCCTACCTCCCGCCCTGTGTCCTCTCTTCTGAGCCCAGTGTTTTAAGAAAGGACAAAAGAACTCAAATCGGATAGACAGAATTTCTAAGAAATAAACAGGAGCGGATTCAGATTATCCACAGAGAGCTTGGTCAAAGAGAGAAAAGTGATAATGGCCAACCTCATAGCCTCCGAATACAGAGCAACAGAGATGAATGGTTTAATTAGGGCTGCCTAGCCAGCAGATATTAGCAACCCAATTAGGGAAGAGAAAAGATGGATTCTGGGACTCCACACACACGATGGGGAAGGCAGAGGCAGGATGTGAGGCTGACAGTTTGGCAGACTGGTGCCTCTCTCCAGATCATTCACGGACACCCCTCGCAGACCCAGTTTCTGCACCATTCATCTGAGTGGTCAGACACTTCCACGCTGGACCAGTGAGATGGTTCAGTGGGCAAAGTTCTTGCTGCCAAGCTTGACAACTTGAGTTTGGTCCTTGGGACCCACTTGGTACAAGGAGAAATCACCTTCCAAAAGTTGTCCTCTGACCTCTACATGTAGCACACACATGTAGCACACACAGACACACTTTCAATAAATAAATAAATAAATAAATGTAAAAAGAAAAAGAAAAAAGGGTTGGAGTAGGAGTACCCAGCCTTCTGAGCCAACCTGGACAACTCAGTAAGACCCCACTCCATAGTGAAGAGAGCGGGGTGAAGGTGCACCTTAGTGGGAGAGTTTCCCCCACCCTGGGTTCAGTTCTAACAGCAGCATCAGCAGCAACAGCACAGTACATACACAGCTGCTTCATATTGTGGAGAATTCTAAAGAGTAATTTTCTGAAAAAGGGTAGGAAAGTATTTCTTCCTTTTAAAACTATGTATTTGTGTAAAGGACTCCATTTTCTATACTCAGGATAACACATTACACATCACAGCAGATCAAGTGCAAAACCTCATCAGATGGAGCCACCTTCTGCAGGCAAGGTTTTAACGTGATCTGTGAAGATAAGAAGTTATGTCATTCTTCATACTAAAAAAATATTTTTGGAAAATTTCATAAAGTTATATTTATATAAGCAGTTAATGAGTTTATCATATTTATTATTTTTGTAGTTCTAAAGTAAAATCCAGGCCTGGCTCACGCACTTTACCACTGAGTCACTCCCCAGCCTCGGTACCTAACTATCTGCCTGAGCTGGTCATGGACCTCCAGGCTCGAGTGAGCCTCTCACTTCTAGGTCTTAAGAGCTGCTATGTCCAGAAATTACTATTAATTTTTAAATGAGGAAATACTTAAAACTTTCTTGATTCTAACAACTACTTCCCTCTTCTTCTCCTCCTTCTCCTTCTTCTCCTCCTCCTCCTCTTCCTTTCTTCTCCTTCTTCCTCCTTCTCCTTCAATGTGTATGGGTGTTTTGCCTGCATATATGTCTGCGTACTATGTGCACGCCTGGTGCCCGTGGATACTGGATGCCTTGAACTGGAGTTACAGATGATTGTGAGAGCTGGGAATTGAACTTGGGTCCTCTGAAAGAGCAGTCAGTGCTCTTAACTGCTGAGACATCTCTCCAACTTCCTAGTTCTAACCTCTAATGCAATCACACATAAAATCTAACGCACACAAGCGCAGATTAGGTACGTCTGAAAACTGGTAGACCAGGCTTTTCTTTCCCCAACACCTTCCTAACTTCTGCCCAAGTCCTGCGTCAGCCGGTGACTAATACTAGTTTTCTTATACACATCTTTGTACTTTATAAATGTCATATTCCTATGGAAAATGGAGAATCTGTATAAAGCAGTCTAAGTCGAAGGCACCCATAAAAATAACCACAGTGACAGCAGGACGCTATTTTAGTTTTAATTCGAGCAGGCCCCATGGGCTGGTGCAGGCTCCCAGTCTGAGGCCCTTCATTCACTCCGTGTCAGGGTCTCTGGGTCTCGGGTGTTATGGGTGCATGAGCATCTATCTGCCTGAGACTCAACCTGAGAGGCTGAAGAAGAGAGATGTGCTCTCTGATTTAGACCCCGCCACCACACACTTGTGACTCTGTTCCTCTGGCCCAATCCCATCTCCCAGACTGGTGGCATGTGCCTCAAGGGGCTCTGAGTAGATCTTACAGGACCTCCAGTAAGCTGTGGGAAGTATAGCTGCTGAGGCTTCCATCTGCTGAAGGGTGGCAGACAGTCTCATGGGTTGAGAGGAAGGCTGGAAGCTACGGCCAGCACTTGGGGAGTCTCAGGCGGGTGCATGTGGTTGCCAGATGTCGATACTGCGTGTTTTCCTTAACCATTTCTACCTTGTCCTTTTGAGACAGGATCTCTCAGTGAGCCAGAAGCTCACTGGCTGAGCGGATCTCAGGTTCTCGTGCATGTGTGGATGGAGCTGTCTCCCCAGCCTGTGGACTCCGTTTCTTTAAAAGGCGCCAAATGTTGCCACTGCCTCTACTTTATTATCAGAGAAACTGATGTAGATTGGGTTCCAAGATTTGAATGTCACTTGGCCAGTAGGGAGCCCAACCCTTGGCTCCAGAGCAACACCACAGGCCACATACAGCACTGCTTTCCACTGTGGTCTGCCTGTCTTGTCTTTCCAGGCCTGGTAAAGGAGGTGTGGCCATGTCCCAGTGGAGGGGTGGGTGGGAGCCTGCCTTATCCTGTTCCCTCGGGACAGGTCTTCTGCAGGAAAAGCTGGCCCCTGGGAGACTCTCTTGCTGTCTCCACTGCTCTCCTCAGCACTGCCCTAAGAGATCAGAGTTCCTGGAAGGCCTGGGTGGTGCCTACCCTGGGGACCCAGGGTTAGTGTGTTGACTCCAGCAGTGTTTACATGAGGCAGGTGGGGTGGTGACAGGTGTAAAAAACAGGATGACTAATAGTCCTATCAGCTACAACATAGGTGAGGGAGAGAGCAGCTGTGGCCGAGTACCAGCTGGGTCAGGCTGAGGTCGCAGCCCATTGCCCTGGGTGAGGTAGAAGGTGGCAGCCATGGAGGTGCCAGGGTTGGGTGCCCACTCCCCAAGCTCTAGAGTGGCAAGGAGGAAGGAGGGGTAGGCAGCACCTTGTAGTGTCTAGGCCAGCCCAGGGGCAGCTGGGTAGAGCTGTTTCATAGTGGATGCCACTGGCCTGGAAACATTTTCTGGGGTCCAGAGTGAGGGTGATCACTTCCTTTTCACTTGGTCCTTCGCATCCTGCTTCTCCCTGCCACGACGCGGGTCCAGGCCTGGAGGGTAAGGGTGATGGGCTCTCGGCTTCACAAGAGAAGCTTGGTGCTTCAGGAGCACCAGAGCTGCAGTGGTGTGTGTGCCCTTCCCACTTTGGGGAGAGGGGCCTTGGCTCAAGCTGCCATTCACCCATGGCACTAGGGCCACTTAACAGGCCACAAGATGCCGCCAGGGCTCTGGCTCCACTCTCCAAGGTCCTTCAGGTTCTGTCCTCTCACTCCATGGTATCCCCACCCCTACCCCGCTTCCATCTCTATGTAGTAGGATACAGGACTCACTAATGTCCCTTGGCCAGCAGGGCTCTGAAGCCCAACCCTTGGCTCCAGAGACAACATCACAGGCCACATAAAGCACTGCTTCTCACTGTGGCCTGCCTGTCTTGTTTTCCCAGGCCTGGTGGAAGTGGTGGGGCCATGTCCTGGGGGGGGGGGGGGGGGGATGGATTGAGGGAGGGGATGGATGGGAGCCTGCCTATCCCAATCCCTCTAGGCAGGGTCTATCCAGGTGTTTGCTACACCACTGGCATCTTTACTAATATTTCTCTCTATTATGTCGTTCTTTCCCTTGCTTCTGTCCCCTTGCAAGGTGCTCAGCCTCTCCTTAAGATTGTAGGTTACTGGGCACAATCGCTCTTTTGCGTTAAAGAGAAACAGATGAAATAACACATCAACGGGGGGAGAGAGGTGAGGTTTCTGGAGTCGCAAGCTATCAGTACCATGACACCCATGCTCTCCATGCCCCAAGGGAGAAGGTCATGCTCCACCCTGAACACTCCAGGGCACACAGTAGGCATGCAGTAAGAAAGGTCATGCTCCACCCTGAACACTCCAGGGCACACAGTAGGCATGCAATAAGAAAGGTCATGCTCCACCTTGCACACTCCAGGGCACACAGTAGGCATGCCGTGTTAAATTGCACACCTTTAAGCACCTGTTAAATTTCTGCTGCATTTTATTCCACTCTAGCTATGATTCACTTAGTATCTGCTACTAAATGTCTTTCTATTTAAACATACTTTGGACAAAAGGAAATGTAGCATAACCTATAAAATCTACACAGAGATTTTGAGGGGTAGAGGTGTTAAGGATTGAACTTGAAACCTGGCCCATGCTAGGCAACCATTCAACTGCTGATTCCTAAAAAGACGTTTGATGCATTGAAATAACTTGAAATAAAAACTGTATGCAACCCCATGTTCATCCATCTAGCTAAAAGCATCTGATTCCTTCACATTAGGGAGCACTTACCCAGAACTCTGATCCCTTCACACTAGGGAGCACTTACCCAGGACTCTGATTCCTTCACATTAGGGAGCACTTACCCAGGACTCTGATCCCTTCACATTAGGGAGCACTACCCAGGACTCTGAT
>NC_034609.1:18106119-18124162 GCF_900095145.1 Mus pahari | reverse complement strand
CACTCTGATTCCTTCACACTAGGGAGCACTACCCCAGCACTCTGATTCCTTCACACTAGGGAGCACTACCCCAGCACCCAGCATGATCCGGGTACCAGGAATGAATTCCTGGCATGGAGCTGCAATCTGAGAGCAGCTCACTCCTGCATCTTACACTGTTGTCCTTGTCCCTTCTCACTTGTCACTCACACTGCTGCTTCCTCTCCTGGAGGAGCCTCGGCCAAAGTGGGATAGGGTAAGAGGGTGATTGAAGGGAGTGATGGGACAGATACCTCAGAGGTGCTTGCTCGAATCAGGAGCCAGATGGGTGAGCAGGCTAGGCAGAAGGAGCAGGAAGAATATTTTCCAAAAACTTGTGGACAGTTCTAGGATATGACCTTCCAGAGTCACTGTGATTGTGTGTACCTTCAAGTCACTATGATTGTGTGTACCTGTGTGAGCTTGTGCATGTAACTGTGTGTGACAATGTATGCTGTGTGTGACAGGGTGTGACTGTGTGTGACTGCCTGTGACTGTGTGTGCCTGTGTGTGACTGCATGTGCCTGTGTGTGACTGCCTGTGCCTGCGTGTGACTGCCTGTGCCTGTGTGTGACTGTCTGTGTCTGCCTGTGCCTGTGTGTGACTGCCTGTGACCGTGTGTGACTGCCTGTGCCTGTGTGTGACTGCCTGTGNCTGCCTGTGCCTGTGTGTGACTGCCTGTGACCGTGTGTGACTGCCTGTGCCTGTGTGTGACTGCCTGTGCCTGTGTGTGACTGCGTGTGACTGCATGTGACTGCTTCCTCAGCTGTAAAACTGTGGTGCTTTCCATGCAAATGCTCCTCTAAGACACTCTCTGGTGTGTGTGTGTGTGATGCACACTAGGGTTAATAGTATGAGAAGCAATAATGGTAATAACAGCAGAACTGGCTGCCCTATCTCCATGCAATGCACTAAGGTAGACGAGAGAGGATGCTCAGGAGTCCCTAAGGGCAAATGGCTGCTCATACCCCCCCCCCCTGCCTACCACCATATTTCTATATACACTGGGAGAGGAACTAGGTTATCTTTCCCAAAATTCTGGAAGGAGGCAGCAGGCCTTCTATACATGGTAACCCTGGAGGTCACTAGGAGCAAGTCCTTCAAGAGCAATGCCCCCCAATGCTACATACAAGGACCAGGGGTAGACTGGGGTGGACCGCCAGCCTGGGGCTAGCTCGGGCTGGAGCTGTGTCCAGTGGATACTCCCAAAGTGGCCTCAGCTGCACAAATGCTGTTGCTCTTAAAGATGAGGCTATGTTTTGATTAGCTCTCTTCCCAGTAGTGGCCCCACTGATTCCCAGCAGGTCCCCAATAGGGCTGCTGCTTCCCACAGTCCCTAGCCTTTACCCAGACTGTAAGCCACATTGTGCCCAGGGCCCCATGCTGCTCCTTTTACCCTGTTTGCATGGCCAGTGGTAGGCAGTGTCTTTGAAGTCCTGTTTTCTGTTCCAGTTGGAAACTTCGCTCAGAACCAGAATGAGAGAAGTTGTACAATCAACTTGCAATTTAAAATGCCACCCAGGCCTCTCCTCCCCTCCCCACTTTTAAAATGTCATCTTAATTAGATGGCACCTGGCTTCATGTTTTCTGAATTTCAGGGTAATTTCCTGAAGGCCTTTTCTTCCTTGTAGCTGTTTTTATCTTCTGTGTATGGTGGAGAGTGTAACTGGAAGCCTGACCTGAGGCTCCGCAGTTGGAGTAGGTTGTCCACTAGCCCCAGCGCTTGCAGAAACCCAAGGGAGGGGCTGTGAGGTCACTACCTAATTCGGCACACACTCTAGGCATTTCTTGGACACAGGGCCATGTTATGGGTGGGGAGAGAAGAAGCTGGGGTAGCTGGGGCCAGGTGTCCTGTCCCTTCCCACTCCCCAGCCTTACAAAGAGGGAGCAGAGAGCTTTGAAGCTGGCCTCCTATGGCTTCCCGAGGTGAATTTCTCTACCTCATCTGCCATGGATGCCTAGGGAAGACTTTTAGAAGTTGACGCAAGTGTTCCTAAAATTCCTATGCTGTGACGCCCATCCTCACTAACGCGCAATACAACTGTATTGTGGGATTCCATCTTTAAAGAGGTGCTCTGGCTGAGACCATGAAGGAAGGTTGTCATCTTGTAAGAGACTAAGACACAGATGCATAAAGAAGGAAGATGTCCTGAAAATACAGGCACAAGATGATCATCTACAGCTCATGGACGAAAAATCACAGAAGAACCAGGCCTGCTGCCATCGCAATCTCTGATTTCCGGCCTCTAGTACTACATACGAGACAATAACTGTCAGTCATTCAAGTCTCGGATTTGTAGGACTTGGACCAACTTAAGACCAACACAGTTCCTAAGACCCCTCCCTAAGATGGGCCATGACATCATCCTGTGCTCAATGCACAGGCCAGGCAGGCTCTGGAGTCCCATCTGCCCTGTGTCTGGCTCGCAGCCACTATCCAACCACCCCAGTTGTCTGCACACTTTACATGGACCTCTGATGCCAGTTCCAGACACAGCCATAGACAGAGCTCCTGGCCTTTGCACTGGCTCTTCCCCAATCTCCAGGCTGTAAGAGTCAACTCCTCTTTTTTGTCTCAGTCTAAACAAAACTCCGAAGAGAAGGGTAATTCTGGATTTCCCTGTACCCATTCCCTAAACTGTCAAAGGGGACATCTCTACTTTTAGGATGCTTTTTGTTCCTTTATGAACCATCACAGCAGGAAAACTCTTGTCTCCTTGCTGTCTCTTTTTCTTCCCAGGGAGCTGCTAAGCCCTGCGAGGGCTGGGCCCACTTCAGCTATGCTCACAGCTGTTTCAGTTAGGAGGTACTGCTTCTTGAATGGATGCATTCCAGGCCATGAGCTGAGATGGGTGCCAAATGCCAGCACTTTGTCCTTAGCGGGCCAGGCAGTGACAGGGAGAGCTGGAGGTAAGAGGCAGAGGAGGAATGGCCCAGAATTCATTCTCAAGGTTTGTGCTTACCACAACAGGAAACCCAGAATAGCAGATAAGCCATGAGGGGAGCTGACCGTCACTGGTAACCAGAACTGGGACTCTAGGACTCCTGGCTGTCCTGATAGGAGAGCACTTGGAGAAGGATGCTGGGTGTGTTCCAGCAGAGGTGGGAGTGTCTTCCCTTGGCATCTCTGTGAGACTGACACAGTGGCACAGCTACATGGGTGCAGCCTGCATGTGTGGGCACAGCAGGCCTTCAGCTTGTGGTAAGTCTGAAGTGGGTGGCATGGGACACTAGAATTGAGTCATGTACGGCACAGGATGGTCAGCCTTGAGGTTCTGGGTTTCCTATTCCAACTTCAGACCCTTTAGTACTCTTCCCAAGTTATCTGGATTAGAGTCTTGAAAATGAAGCCTGCAGATAGTATGTGAGCAGGAAAGTGTAAAGTGTTTGCCTATATCTGCCCTTCCCCAGAGAAACTTACAAAATGATCTTTGAGTCTAATTGCGTAGTTAATCTGGAGGGCTCCTTCTCCCCTCAGGAATGATGATAGCTTTCGAGGTCCCTCGAAAGTTAAGCTGGACCTCAAGTTTGATCATCTATCGTACCCACTGTCTTCACTGGTGAGAGTGTCCTTTGGGCTCAACAACACTACAGGACTAGCAGTTTGAAGAAGGGCCAGTGAGCCACTAGCATTGGTAGCCCCAGATCTTCAGCAGCCCTGAGAGAAGACTGGAATTCAGCAGAGAACTTGGGCCTCTAAAACTCTAGGCAAAGGCACTGAGAATCAAAGAGATTCCAGACAGGGGCTCACAAATGTCTGGGCTGAGAACCTCTGTTCCTCTCTGTTGAGGTGGCACTGAGTGTGACCTCTACCCTCTGTGGGTTGTACCTACAGTCTATTCCCCTCCACTAGAACACCCACACTGGGCACCCTCTTGTATCCAATAAGTCAGACACATAATAAGTGATAAACTTTTGTTGAATGAATATGGTAAAGAAAGGTTGAAAAAACATTGAACCTGAGGATTAGGAGACTTTAGGTTCTCCTGTGACAAGTCTATGGAATGAAGGAACTGCACTAGACAGAGGCGGTAGCTTCTTTAGCTCGAGGCTAATCCACGCATGCAGAGAAGATGCAGAGGAGAAGCTTGACACTGAGAAACAGCAGCTCTCAGGGATGGAGGATAGTGGTCAGCAGGAGAGCATCTCGGAAGTTATCATCATTGTGACGCTGCCCCCCCCCCCCCCCAGTGCAAGTGCTTTAGGTATCTGAGTGCCTGAGGAGCCGCCTGCTCCAGAGGGCGTCACCATCCGGATTCACACTCAAGCTCCGCCCCTTCTTGATACTTCTCAATCTTCTCCTCCTTTGGGTCTGCCACTCAGGAAATGACTGGAGGTGCTTCCTCAGGCACACCTGTGACACTCTGCGAGGCTGGACACACTGGTGGAGTCTGGTTCAGGAAATGCCTCTTATCTGCTTCAACACCTAGCTTTCCTTGGAGTATCAACTGGGCTCTGAATCACACCGATTGTTTGGGAGGATGAGTTTCTGTGTCTCAGCCTTGAAAGGACTGAGAAGGCAGAGTCTGTGTCTTTCTGATGTACCCTTCCTGAGCCATGGCTAGAGCTGGCACAGTAAGAGCAAAGGTGAAGTCACACACAGGCCACCTGGACTCTGCAAAGCCCCTCTCTCCTGACTTCACCCCGATGGGCTTTGGAGGTTCTGTTTCAGGCTAAGAAGTTCCTGAGATAGCCAAGAGGCCAGGGGCCATTTGTGTTCAAAGGGCCTTCAGAATTACACCCAGGATATGATTCCTAAACACTCAGGGCACTGCCAGTCACAGAAAAGAGCATGCAGGCAAAACACCATACATATAAAACAAAAATTTGCAAAAAAAAAAGACAAACAGACAGAAAGAAAGAAGGATAGGAAAGAAAGAAGGGAAGGAAGGAAGGAAGGAAGGAAGGAAGGAAGGAAGGAAGGAAGGAAGGAAGGAAGGAAGGAAGCTGCCTGCATTTCCTCATACAGTTGGGAAGTTGAGATGAAGGAGGAGCTGGCTAGCTCGGAACACAGAGGAGTGCAGGTGGGAACAAACTCAGGTGGACCAGGGGTTGGGGGGAGGAGGAAGTGGTGGCAGAGATTCTTCAGAAAAAAGCCAACAGCCTGGAGTGGCCAAAGCACAGGGATCCAGTACAGAGTTCAGGCTGGTACAGCGTCCTGGAAAACAGAACACCACAGTGATGAGGGGGGGGTCAGGGAGCTGGAAGGAGAAGCTGTGACGCTAGACACAGGTGCCACTGTTGGGGGACCCACTGGTAGGAGCCAAGGTTGGAGGTGTTCAAGGGTCTCATGACTTCCTATTCATACCTCCATGTGACCCAGCAGCTCTGAGCAGTACTTGGGTTTGGAAATGAAGCCTATTAGCTTTCACACTGTACCTTCACGCACAGGTGGGGACCAGCATAGCCTCTTGGCAGGGCTAGGAGTTCTCAATGAGTTAGTGAAATGCTCACCATGCTGGGCCCCTCTTAGTGAGACTTCACTACACAGAGATGCCACAGGGGCCAGGAAGAGACAGATGGGCCTCCCTGAGGAAAACCAACAAAACAGGGGCAGGGGCTTCCCTAAGAAGCAGAGAGGGAAAAACATCCTTTGTGCACACTTGCCGGGAGGAACGCAGGAAGTAGCTTGGGGCGCTTCAGTGAGCTTCTCAGAGTTTCCCAGGGAGCATTTGGAGGAAGACAAAGGAAGCTGAAGATGCAGGGAAAACTGAAGATGCTTATTATGAAAGAGAAAGGAAAGAAAGCTGAGATCCCTCCCCAAAGGGAAACAAAACAAAACAAAAACCCCTCAAGGTCCCAAAGTGTCCAAGAGGCCTTCCTCTGCCTTCTCTTCCAGGGCGTCACCCCAGATCAGAGGAAAACATCTCTGCTTAGCCAGCGGTGGTGTGAAGACACTGCAGAGATATGGGACGGCATGGGCGCAGATGACAAGCAGCCTTGGGAAAAGATGGTTGCTAAGTGCAAAGAAGAATAGAGGAGGGAGCCGGCTGCCTGCAGACATAAAGGGAATCCGAGGGAGGGGGAAGGGAAGAACAAGGAAAAGAAGAACACGAGGAAGAGGGCGATGAGGAAGTTGGCTCTGTCAGCCCTGCGGCCCTGGCAGTGTTCCCAGGGCGCTAACCTTGTGTGGCACGGTCCGGTCAGGGTTTGTGAACTGTTATAGGACTCTTGCTGCTGCGCAGCACTGATAACTTATCCATGGGCCAGTAGTTCTTTGGATTCTCACTTGTCTTCCATATAGCTTATATAGAATAATTCTGTTAACTGAAAATCACAGTGTTTCTAAAAAGAAAGCTGCAGCTGTTTTGTTGATATTCTGAATACTTCTAAGTAAATACCATATTTTTTAATCAAAAAAAAAAAAATTCACTCCAATAGCCACTGTCTTACAAATTACACACACCTACAACTTTCCTGCCAGATCTCTCAGCGGACACCATCAGAGCTTAGCTGCAGTCTCAGTGGAAGGCAAGGATGACCAAACAAAAGCAGCTGGGGTCTGACTAACTCCTCAGACCAACAGAGAGCAGCAACTAAACCACTAAATATCTGTCTCCCCACTTCCAACACACTTCCAACAATTCCCAGACTCTACCCTAAGTGCTTAGCACATCAATACAGAAAGCCCGGTTTCTACTCATCTTATCCCCAGGACGCTGCGACCAAGGTGCAGGGAACAAAGGGCCCAGAGAAAAGCTGTGAGCTAGCTAGGGCTTGGGCCTGAACCTTCCTGATTGCCTAGGGCTGCCCAGTACCTCCTCTGGATATGGCTGAATCCTCACAAGAAAACTCAAGTCACTGGGATATGCTCACAGAGGTCTGTTAATGCTGGAGGCCAAGGAAACAGTATAACAGTGTAACAAAGGCAGAATCAGATCTGATGCAGTGCTCTAGCATAGTCCCAAGCTCTGCTGTCTGGACCACTGAGCTCTTGTTCTGTTCCTTGTCTGCCAAGTCAGTTGTACTCACAGTCTGAGCTAACAATAGAGCACTTGGGAACCTGAGGGATTAGGTCCTTGCACTGTGTGGGGAGAGGTGAGACTGGTCACTTGGGAGAAGGCAGGCCAACACCAGTATGTCAGGGAACTGGGGCCTAAAACTAAAACTGTGCTGTGCTGCAGTGCTGAAATCAGTAGGAGACATGTCAAGCTCATTTGTAACATAATGTTTCAGAAAAATTCCTCTTGTTGGTTCAGTTGGCATCTCTGAAGGCAGCTTACATAAGAGGCTGGTGGGCTCAAGCTCCGGGTCTCAGGTAATCCACCTGTCTCAGCACCCTCTGTATTGGGGGCTTTGCTCACTACCTCAGACGAAGTCAAGTCACAAGTATTCTCATGTGCTTTTCAGGGATGAGCTCAAAGGCATCAACCCATTTTGCGGATGAGGATAACTGTGTTTTCTGGTTCGCACAGGCAAGACAGACAAGCTTCCCGACCTGTACTCCTTTCTGTTCATTCCGTGTCATCATGCTTCTAACATGCCTCATTTATCAGACACACGCAGTGAGGAAGCTGGAGGTAGGTCAAGTTAGATTTCCATCCCAACTCTGCCTCAGACTGTGTGACTCCCCACTGTAAGCTCTGAAAGGCTCTAGGTGCTGCGAGGACTAAAGGAACAGAAGCCACTGCGGACAGGGGAGCCTGAGGAGCAGTCGGTGGGTGGCAGTTGCTCTGGGTTGTACAGCAGGCTACAGGTGTACTGAGAGCCTAGTGGGTACGCAGGCAGCCACTTTGGGGATGAGAGGGAAGCCTAAGTCTCATAAAGTTTAGTCAATCAGTCTGTCTGTCCACCGGCCTGTCTCTTCCCCTCCCCCACTCTCCCCCCAGGAGCTACACAGTTACATGCTCACACTCACCCACTTTTCATTTTGGGGGCTTGTAGCCTTAGAACCCAGGTTAGATCCACCCTGCTCAATTATAAAATGTGGGCATCTGAATAAAGGCTTCTGGGCTGGCTCCAGCGAATGTTCCCTCCTCAGGTAAGCTGTGCTGATTTACCCCAACAGGGCTGTAAACCTGGCCGAGCTGCTTGTGTACCAACTGATTTCCATCCTGCTGAAAATGCCCTTTCCCCACCTGCTGCTCTGGGCAGAGCGGGCCCTTGGCTAGAGCCCAGTGCACATTTAAAAAATGTGGCCAGCTCTGCACAATAAGCTGTGAGCGTAGCTTGGAGGTTACAGTTTACAGAAAGAGGCGTTCAAAAAAGAAAAAAAAAAAACCAACCCTGAGTTATTTGATGTATCAAGTGCATATAGCTCATTATAGAAAGTCATTCAGAGACAAGGGAGGCAGTAAGAGATGCAGAGACCAGGGAAGAAAGGACAGGCCCCTTTGGTTTGTATGGAACCATGGTGGCTCAGCCAATGCTTGGCTGCCACAGCTCTGCCAGGCACATGCAGCATCACGCCAGACCCTTCTGAAAGGGCTTTTCAGTGGATCCTGTGCATTGGTTCAGAGGAAGCATGGCTCAGGCCCCAACTCCCCAGAGCATGGTTTGCGTCATAAGAGGAAAAAAAAAAAAGATTCTCTGCAGTGGGCAGCTCTGGGAAGGCAGAAGCCAGGGCACAGTAAAGATGAGAACGTTTACCTGGGCTGTGGGCTCTCATCTGATCTGCAGAGTTGAGTGTTGGCTCTGCCAGCTAACAGCTATGTCACATGGAAATGTTGCTCAGTCTTTCTGAGCTTCAGGCTCCCTCTCCATAACTGGGGGATACAGTGAGTTTCCCCAGCATCCAAGACCTTTCTGTCCCTACGTCAGAATATCTGCTCCATCTGTGAGATGCCGCAGGCTCTCATGTTCTTAAGACCTTTCATTTATCTAACTCACTTTAAACAAAGTTGAAGTCCATACCTTGCACAATTATTATTTCTTGGATTCACACTAAGATAAACATATGGCGATTAAATGGAGCCTGTTGGCTGGGATAAAACCAGAAGCAGGGTCCCTGGCACACCGCCTGGCATATCTACGCTCAGCGTGTAGGTGATGCTGTGGCCTTCCCAGTGTCACTGGCTTGCTGGCATGGAGGTGATGATAGGGTTCTCTGCAGTCACCTATCCCTTCCTGACAAAGAGAGGCCTGGCCTCCTAGCCTCCTCCTCACCTCACCCCTTGTCTGACAGACAGGAAAAGCACCCCACACGAGGATTCTGTAGAAAGCAGGAGCACAGCCTCCGCCGTCCTGCTCAGCCGCACACATCTTCCCCCTCTTCACAACCCCCTCTCCCCCGAGTGTGGCAAAACTGAAATTTCTAAGGAGGGGGAAAGCACCCCATCTAGCACTGCCTGGTTATTTTTCAATTCTGCCTTGCTGACTAACACAGCATTTCCTAATTACAACTCTACTAGGAAGCTGTACAGTTCCATTAAAACAACAACAACAACAAAAACCCAAAAAAACCAAATTCAGACTTTGCAAAAATTCTCACCTCCTAAAAACAAACAAACACATACACAAACAAGCCAATCAAAGCAAGCAGGTGTGCTGTGCCCAAGACATCCATGCAGCGGGCGGCTATGTGAGGCTGGGCAAGGTGGCTGGCCACTCCAACCCATGGCTTCCTTAAGACTCTGGCTCTTGAGGTTGCTGTGTGGATGAGGAGCTAAGGCAGGGTGTGGATGCTTTGTGGGGCACTGCCAAGGTTACCTGAGGTAAGAGGTCACAAGTTTGGGACACAATGGAGCTTAGAGGGAGGTGAGGTTTATCTGACCCACCTTGGGCTTTGTCCTTAGTGCCCACTAACCGAGGGTTAATATGTTTTGTGAGTAGATGTTTCTTCTTCCAGGGGTACTAGGACTTTAAGCAGAGCTCTAGAACCCTACACACTTAGAAAAGTCAAAGGGCTCTATCTCTATGTGGGGAATTTCATGGGCAGTAGTTTTGTGTTTCTTAGATTACGCACACCTTTTAAGAAGAGGTCTATGGGGCTGGTGAGATGGCTCAGCAGGTAAGAGCACCCGACTGCTCTTCCAAAGGTGCAGAGTTCAAATCCCAGCAACCACATGGTGGCTCACAACCATCCTTAATGAGATCTGACTCCCTCTTCTGGGGTGTCTGAAGACAGCTACAGTGTTCTTACATATAATAAATAAATCTTTAAAAAAAAAAAAAAAAAAAGAAGAGGTCTATGATGGCAACCACTTCCAGAAAACTGGGGATCACCACCTATTCCTAGGGGAAGAAATGGTATCCCAGAGCCAACACAGCCATTCACATGGAGCTCCAGTCTGCTCTGACCACAGGTCACTTCCATTTCCCAGAAGTGACTGAAATAGCTAGGTGTATTGGTAGGGACAGGGCGGCTCCCACCTCCACCTACCCTCCGCCTTGCTGTTGGCACTCAGCAGACTGCCATTGGCTGAGGGCCAGCGCTGCGGGTTCTTGGGCCAGGGAACCATCTGGTTGGAGGCACCCTCTGAAGCCACTCTCTGTGGCCTCGGCATCTGCCCGTGCTTTTGTGTTGGGTGGGAAGCAGCCAGAGCCCAGCCACACTGCCGCAGACGAGGAGGGGACCAGTGAGCTGCTTTTGTGTCCCTGTTCACGCAGGCAGGCGTCCTTGACACAGCCTTGTTGTGGGCACTAGAGCTTGCCTCTGCATGGGAAATAAACACTGTTCCCTTCAAATCCGAAGGACTTTGTTTAGCTGAGCTCAATTCCGGAGACTGTCACCCTGGCAACGAGTCTTTGGGGGGATTTACATCTCATGCATCACAACGGAGGAAGAGCCTTTCAGCAAGTAAGGAGGCTACAAAGACCACAACACAAAACCTTTCCCCTATCCCGGGAACTCTGCCACAAAACAAAAAACCCGAATCAAGAACAAAAGTCTCCCACAGCCTAGTTGGCCTTGGCTGGCAATTAGCCACAGAGGAATTCAAACTTAATCAAACTTTCATGTCTCCGTGTAAAGCTCAGGAAATCGGTAATTGGCTTTATAATTGAATTTTCTGATCACGTATGGAAGGACAGGGCCCTGCCGAAGGCAAAGGAGTGGCCTGTCTCTAGTGAGGACGGCCAGCGGCCAGCGAGGCCCAGTGGAGACTCTAGGAGGAAGGCAGAAGGACCTGCCAGTTAGCTAAGAATACTCGGAGGTGAGGCCATTTATAGCCAAGCCTTGCCCTTCCAAACACCTACCCAGGAGCCCCAAGTTTCTAGTTTAGAAAGGCAGCTTGGTAACTGCAGCAGCAACACACTGGGTAGACAATAGCGAAGTGGAGGCAGGGGGATGATGCTGGTCACAAGGAGAGGAAGTTATCTGGGCCCTCAGAGGAGGAAGCTGGTTTAAGAGCCCTTTGTGACCAGGAAGTGGGGTGTAGAAGCGAGGCCAAGGTTTCACTTACACAAGGGAAAGAAGCTGGGCTTTCTCTATCCTGAGGGAGACAGAAGGAGCCCAGGGTGTGCAGGCTGGGGCACAGCTAGCCTCAGGGACAGGGTACGGAGACAGCCATGCCTCAGCTGTGATTTACTTTGCTAGGAGCTGGACACTAGCTCATGTTACCATCATAGCAACCCAAAGAGGCGGGCGACTTACATCCCCATTTTTGACTTCATAAAAATAAGGCTCAGAGGTGATGTCCTGAGAGCTGGAGTGTCGACCGTCTATGACACTCTGTGACCTGCAGATACTCCCCCAACACTCAAAAGCAGGGAGAGGGGAGAGAAGCACAAGACTTGACAATCCAACATTCACCAACTAATGTATTTAAAAACGTTTCCTTTCCTAAAGGCAATCTATAGTCTATATATAGTTGACAAAGAACTTGTACGCAGGATATAAAAAACCCCAATGGCCAGCAAGATAGCTGAGTTGGTCAAGCCACCTGCAGCTGAGACTGGCCACCTGAGCTTGATCCTGAGACCCACATAGAAGGAGAGACCTGACCCCTGCAAGTGTCTTCCGCCCTCCATGGTAGTGCACCATGGCACTACTGCCCCCAATAATTACCAAAAATTAAAAATCCCTTTATAATTCATTAATAAAACTTTGATCAATAGTGAGAATAAAAGGTCAAAACAGATAGCTTACAACAGAACGATGAACAGAAGGCACATTAAAAGGTGTTAAATTTTCCGAGTCATCAGGGAATAGAAAAACAAAAATGAAAAAGAATAACAACGTCAGTGGGAGTGTCTCAGGGCGGAGTCTTATGTCAGTGGGCGCGTCTCAGGACGGAGCCCTGCACATTTCTGGCGTAGCTGTTCCCCCATTTGTCAGCTAGCACACAGACAAGAGGGCTCACCCCACCCAGGATCAGCACTCTCAGAGCTGGCAATGCTCGGCCACAGCAGTGGCTGACAAGGTGAGACCTCAGTTTCACTTCTGATCACCAGAAGAGTGACGCTCTCCAAGTCAGCCAAGTCCAAGTACTGACTGGGAGCTGGCCAAAGAGCCAAGAGACCAGGACTCTAACCACACCGGAGGGAGGCAGTCTGTCCTCGAGTTAGCAGCAATCTGGTTAAACTACAACACCAGAGAGATCGGCCTACTGATAACAGCATGTTGTCTCCCCCCTCCTTGGGTGAACAACTAGGCATTTCCCAGACTCCTCTGAAAAAAGCGTGACCTCAAGATCAAGTTTTGACCAAAGGGATGTACCCTGGCTCAGACATATGCCTTGTAACTCTCCCTGTCTGCTGGCCCATGTCAGCAGTCCCACAGAGGGGCAGCAAAGCCATTATCCACAGAGATGCTGGCTACTGCCTACATGGAACAATGTCCTCCCACCATTGACTGTCCACACTTTCACTCTGGACTGCCGTGGCAGGAGGGGAGAGAATTTACTCTTATAGTAAGACCAGGGCCTAGATCCAGGAAAAAAGAGATCCAATTCTCAGAGGGCGCTCCATGGGGCTATGTGATGGGTAAAATCTTCCATAACCTGACTTCCAGGCCATCTCACTTTTTCTCAGGGCCAGGTCTAAGAGGACTGGACTCATCTGGATGTCTAAGACCCCTGACACCATGCCTGCAGCGGACCCAGTTATCTGCAGGTGGCTTCTCGAGGCACAGCTAGAGCTGTAGTCTAAGAGTCAGGTCAGAGATTGCAGGGAGGCAGCTCTTTCCTGAGCTGAACTGGAGCTGGAGCAGGAGGGACCTCTCAAGTGTGCAGAATGGGTTGGAGAAGTGAACACTGATGTGGGGAGGCAGCGTGACGGTAACTGTGCAGGCCACTCCTCTCCTAATTCTAATCAGAGTCATATGGCCTGTCTCTGTTCCTTAGACACTAGCAAGGCCACAGACAGTGATACCTCTCTAACACACACACACACACACACACACACACACACACACACANAGAGAGAGAGAGAGAGAGAGAGAGAGAGAGAGAGAGAGAGAGAGAGAGAGAGAGAGAACAATGGATCCTGAAGGAAATAGCTCCCAGACATTGAGTGTCCGGGAGCCAGGAAAAAGCTCCCAGAGGAGGTGACTGCAGAGCCAGGGTCTACGGCTGGAAGGTTCAGAGCAGGCAGCACAGACAAAGCCCCAAGGCCAAGCCTAAGTCTCAGAAGAACCCGTGAGGAACTGCAGAGGGGATGGATACTGGACATACAATTTGCAGTTCATTTTGGCTGCTGTATGGAATAGATTCCAGACTTTGGACCAGGGGCTGGGGAGGCAGCGGGGGTAGGGGCAGGGGTGTTGTTACTGCAGTTGTCTGGGGTCCTGCCCTGAGCAGACATGGTTGGCAGAACCGTCTCCTGTCCACCTGATGAGCTCCCTGTGCTCTAATGGTGCCATGGAACATGATGCTTGCCATTGGAGGTGTGGGCAAATCAATACGCTGTATGCAAGCTGCCTGTGACAGTGCCCAAAGGCTCTTGGTGCTCTCCACTCTGAGCCTGCTTCACATGGTCCACCATCTTGTTCATCAAGCAGAGTCCCTGAAAACCACCTCCGGCTCTCAGCCACCAAGGGAGCTGCATCTGATCAGAGTGTAGCTGACAGCTGGACAGCCCTTCTCCTCTGCCTGCATCCCCAAGACATGGCTGCCCTTGACACAAAGACGGTGGCAGTAACACTTGATGTGTTCTGTTGCCCAACTTAGTGGCTCTAACCCATGGGTTCACCAACCCATGGTGTTACGTATAGAAGGGTCAAAGTCACATCTTGACATCTTGGCATACTCTAAGCTGGTTATTGACAGTGAACAGAGGTTCTGGAGTGGCTCTGAAAAGTTGGTCTTTTGTAAAAGAAATGTATAAACATCTACCTTAGTAAACTATTAGGAAATGCAGAAAGAGGCCAGTCCTGCCTGGGAGGCATGTCCCCACAGGGCGAAGAGACTGCCAAGTCGGACAGACATGTGTAACCTGGGAAGCTTTGACCACAGCTCAGAACAACTTCATTTCTTATGCAAACCCTACCCCCAGCCTTCTCTGGCCTGTTGCTACCGCTCTCCTTGGAAGCCCCTTGTTAAGTTCTACAGAGAAGGGCCCTCTGAGCCTTGTGCTCCTATACTTTAGCACATAGTAAAACTGCTACGTTCTTTTCTTTATCTATTGTTGGTTTGTGTCATAGGCTAAGCGGTCAAATGCCCAGAGGAAGAGAGTTAATTTTCAACTTTCTTACAGAGTCCACATGAGTGCTCCTAATGGGCAAGGACCACACCTTTCCCCACAGGCCCTTCTCTGGTACCACAGTGCCACATGTACTGGGTGTTCAAAGGGCTCCCTTCCTGATGGCTGCCCTGTCAAGAGTACTGCTCTGTCCCTGGGAGAGAGTCTGTCTTCAGTTTACCATGTGCCTGGCATTTGGAGCTTGGGTTTTCTTCCCCTTTTAGATACAAAGGGAGAGCTTTAGACTTAGCTGTCACTTAAGCTCAGCCTTGTGTTCTGCCGGGGGAACTGATAGAGTTTAAGGCTTCTGTCCTTGCCATGGGAATGGATGAATGGGGGTAAAACCTGAGATCTGGTTCCTGAGCTTTTAACATGAAAAAGCCAGAGGCTACAGGGTGAGGGATGTGTCTGTAGTAGAACAGGCAGCTGGGGACAGAGCTGGGCCTTGCTTTTCTGGGAGGGGTCGGTGTTCTTTGTCTTGTTGTTTGACCTCAGGCGTGGGATATCTGGGCCAGGTTGGACTACACCAGACCAGGAGCTTGGGGCCTTCTCGTCTGAGTATTTTAGTGTCCCAGGCATCCTGAGCTCCCGACCCCCCTGATAAACACCAGGAAGCCAGAGGGAGGCGGGCACGGCAGTGCATGCCCGGAATTCCAGACTTGGGAGGCTAAGGCAGAAGGACTTTTACATTTGAGGCCATGCAAGTATACACTATGAAACACTGTTTAAAAAGAAAGAAAAGAACACAAAAAATCACGCTGAGGGGACACTACAATTTATACTGCTGTTCTCACCACCAGGGCTGGTGGTTTAAGAGATAGGGTTTGTTTTCCAGTCCCTCCCCCACTCCCTAGCACACACTTACCCTACTTATTTAAGAAATCAGACACCATACAGAGGCCAGGCACGGCTCTTCTCTAGTATAGCTTGGAGGCTTCTGGGCCTAGGGTCCTGGTTCCAAGGGCATGCTTGGGTTCATGGTCCTGGCATGGCTAAGATGGAGACTCTTGGGTAGTCTCTCTTCCTCTCACCTCGGCTGGCAGGACTCTAGGAATGGAGGTGGGGTGCAGGGGCTTTATTGCTCTATGGGGACCCTGGCCTCATCTGTCAGAGGCTAGGCAGACCATGGCTGGGACAGTGCTGGGACATGGGCTAAGGATGGCTGTTTCCTTGTTTCCCAGCCCTTGATGATTCTTGGCTGTGAGTGGCATAGCCTAGTGCCTGGGCTAAGACTGGCTCCTCTCGTGGGGATGGATGACCTGGGCCCACCTCCTCACAGATGGTGAGCCACATTGCCTGGGTCTGACCACTGACTAGTATTTCTAAACTACAGACTTGTCAAAGAGCTGACATATTGCTCGTACATGGTTGTGCCAAACATCTGCTCTTACAGGGGCAAAAGAGAGGGCATGCACGAGCTAGTATATGGAAAATGCTAGAAACAGGGCCAGGCACATGGGTGTTCAGCTCCTTTTTGCTATTCCTGGAGGTGAGCAGGGTACATGGGAGGCCCTAAGTCTTACGGATGATGGCAGAGGAGATTATGGCTGAACCTGGGCTTCTTAACCACAGCTGATCAGCTCCACCAGAGCTTACGCTGTGGGACAAAGGGAACAGAAAGGTAAGTGGCTGCCAGGGGCCTTGGAGGGATGCACAGAGATGTCAAAGCCATGGAGCGGGCACCACAGGAGTGTGCGAGTGCGGCGGCTCTTGCTCCCTGTTAGAGCTAGAGAGAGGCTCAAATGCAGGAAAGTCTCAGGCTTTCACCCCAGCTTGGCTGTCACCTGATGTCACCAATCTGAGTGAATCTCTTGACATTGTGCCTCCGACATTCCTTATGTGAAAGGAGGGACCTGGCTACAAGGGTTATTCAAAACACAGGGTGTAGGAAGTATGGCGCCATAAGTCACCAGGCCTCCTTGCTAGGGAATTCTGGATGTATGCTGTGGTCTCCACAGACAGACGCAGTTTCTGTCCTCTGATTGGTTCCATGTGAGGTGAGCCAGGTAGGAAGCCTGCCTCAGCACAGGACCGCAGACTCATAGCATCATGCTGTTCTTGATTCTGCAATGGGGTTGCCCTAGACAACAAGGGATGCCCCATCAAGGGAAGAGCTGTGCTGAAGCTCATTTGAGCAGGCGGGAGAAGTGCTGGGTCTTGAGGTTGAGCAGCTAAGGACAGGCTCTTGGGGGAAGCCATTGAGGTACTACTTAGCCAAAGCAAGGTCCTTGTCCTGCTAGGGAAGGCTGGCCAACAGTTGCCAGTGAGGGTAAAGAATCTGTTACTCCTGACCAGGGGAGATTCAAGGGTCTTGAATTAAAGTCTGAAGCAAGCTGACCTGAGACCACACCCAACAGGAAGACCTGTAGCTTTGCCACATACCAAGTTAGTCTCTCGAGAACACTACTTGTCCCTGGTCTTCCCTTAACTTAGATACCATGTGACCTACCCTTTGGAGTCTGTACTGCTTTGCCTAGCATGCAAGGCCATCTACAGTCTAATGCCCCTCCTCCTGGTGAGACGGACACAATGTATGACCTGGGCCCATATTCTCACTAATGGGTGATCCACGCTGTGTTTGACTCTTTACCAACACAGGGTATCCTTTGGCACACCACAGACTCCTGTGTTACACCTTCCCACCTCCATGGCTGCTGGTTAGTAGGGGTAGTTAGAATAGTTTCAGACCACAGTGGGAGTAGAAACCCTGTGTGTGCCAGAGCAGCAACAAGGAGGGTCCCACCCTGCCAGAAAGAAAAGGATTTCTATGGATATGCTGCTGTGATGGTGGATGAGCCTATCTCCTGCTGGAGACACACCGACATTATTTAGATCTCACTAATAAGAAAACCGAGGTCTAGGGTAACTAAAGACCCTGCCTGGAGTCACAGAGCTAATCCATGGGGGGCCTCTTGCACCCTTGGCCCTGTCTGACTGCAAAGGCTGTGCTCTGTGGTTCTCCATGAGAAGATATCCTATTCTGTGACCTCAGTACCAGGTTCCTGCTGCATAGTGGAACGCCTGGAGGAAGTGTCCAGGGCATCATCACTCAGGCCCACAAACACAGATGGAAAACAGAAACTGAGCCCCTAGTGAGAGCCTTGGCCTACGGGTTCACTGTTCCCAGACAGCCGCCTTGGGTTGAGAGAGCCAGAGCCAGCCACCTTTCTATTCCTTGGCCACTTGTCATCAGGGGAGCCAGCTGGTTTGGGCTCTGTGGAGCAAGTGGGGGCTGCTGTGGAAGTGCGGCAGGAAGCAGAGAGGAAGGCAGAAAGCACGAGAAGCAGCAGGGCCCCACAGAGCTGGAAGAGAGACTAAGTTCAGCACTGAGCTATTTTCGGACTCTGCCCTGGGGACCTCAGGCTAGAGATCTTGGGGGAGGGGACTTTGTGCAAATGATTCAAGTCTACATGTCCTCAGGAATCCATGGTTGCTGAGGAAGGGAAGGGAAGGGAAGGGAAGGGAA